>NW_009699811.1:17674-42584 GCF_000703405.1 Apaloderma vittatum
GGAATGTTCCTTAACCCGTTCTGAAAAAGCAAAGTACCATCCTTGCACCGGTTTTCACCTTCGAGGTGTGCACGACGGGGATGACTTTCCCCAGTCAACCTCAGCAGCCGACTTCAAATCATGGGAATCGCTCCCAGGGCTGCAGCTCATCCCCAGGCCGGGACACAGGGCCAGCTCCTGAATCCACCTCAAGCCTGGGTCCTTGCAGAGCCTCCACGAAGGCCAATGCATGTCCCCGCTCGCACAGCGCTGAGGCAACCCCTGCTGCAACGGCTGGAGCCACATCTCCTGTTCACTGATTTCTCTGCCCTGCAAGGATTTCTCGGAGTTTTTAGGAATGCAAACAATACTTTGATGTCAAATGTGCCCTCTTCAAATTGCAGAGCATTTTCTTAAGTGTGCACACCTTCTCTTTTTTCTTTCTTTTTTTTTTTTTAATATAGTCTGCTATTACTTTGAAATGGGAATTCTATCAATATCATATGTTATCTGTTAGGCAGATCAATATCTGAAAATGACTTGAAAATGTCAGCAATTGTCAACCATTGTGAAATGCTTCCTGGTAGGATTTCTGATGAGAAAGAGATTCTATCCATGTTCCACAGTCTGTTTGTTACATTTCAAGAAAAACTAGGTCTTGATTTCATCCTGTCAAGATTTTATACTTCCTTCTGTTAAGGAAACTTTGCTCCTTCAAAGTAATTCATCTTTCTGTTCTGGGACACAGAGGTTTTTTTCTGGGGACAAACTTTAAGGAAAACACCTGCCTTTTATCACAATTTCAGTAGTTGATTCAGTAACGAGTGTGACGCTAGCACTGCTAAATCTTTGTCATAAAGCAAAATTTCCCCTAGGTTACAACAGTAGCAGTGTAGGGTCTACTTCAACAAGCCTCCTTCAGCAAAACACCTACCCACAAGATGGAGTGTTGAACACAGGCAACGTCATAACATCACACTTAAATCAATGCTTTGTAAGCGCACAGAGACAGCAACACCAGCAGCCTTCTAAAATCCAGATTCTACACGCTTTTAAAAACGCTGCCGCTTCACCATTATTTCACCAATAAGTTGCCAGCACAGGTAGCTTCTGTATTTCCACAGGCCTAATGAAAAAGGAGTTCTCCATGAGATGACAAACACAGCAAAACGGGAAAATCAGAGCTCCCAAAACATAAATTAACCTCTCATTGCAGGAAATCCTCTTCAAGACCTCCAGAAGTTTAAGTCTCTAGGATTTTTACACAAAGACACCAGTGTAACTAAGCTGACTTATGTGCACGTGTGTGTGTGGTGGAAGTTGGGGGGGGGGCGGACTCAGACCCTGTCAGCTCCATTTGGGCTGTAACCCTCCCTGAACCTCCTCTAATCCTCACACCTATCATGAGCAGCACAGGGCTGAGATGACAGCAGACAAGTCTTTCTGAAGTAGGTCCCACAAAGCAAAAAGCTGGTATACCTAAAAACATTGTAGAGCTAGTTCTACAGGTACTTTTTTTGTCTACTTTGACATTCACTCTAATCATCCAGTCATCATTTATCATCTAGTTAAGAGATGGCTCAAAATAATAAAAAAAGAAGTTTTAAAACTGCTTGGTAAGACTGGATTCTCAAGAGGATAGAGGTGTCTCAAAATACTAACTTTTATAATGAAACTTGGTTTTCTTCAAAGCAAAGTGTCTGCTCACCTGCACTGTAGTACAGACTTGCCAGAATTTCCACCGAGGATAAGCAATCATTCTAGTCGCAAATTTCAAATATAAAAACTGCGGGGAATGAATAAATAATCTCTATTTAAAATCAAACACACAAAATTTCTGATACTCAAGCAGCTCATTACCTCAGAAAAGGGAGTAAAATTGAATTATTTTTTTTTTTTCTCCCTGATATAACGAAAAAAGTACAACTGCTGGAAGGCAGAAATTTTGCTGTGGAGCAAAACAGATTTTTGAGTCTTTAGATTTCAGCACATGCATAATTAAGTGTCCATTCTTTGTAAACTGTTGCTGTAAAAATATCACCTGAGCATGTTTACATCCAGACAAGATGTTTCCAATTCATTTTAATCTTTATTAAATATGCAACAACTGCTCAAGGCAACTTACCCTATTGTATTTTGTTTATAGGCCAAAGTTGAAAGCCATCCTTTTTTACAGGCTAACAGGAACAAGAAGTAGTTTAAGAAGAATTCATAATCCTTAGACAATTCAACTGTTTACATACAGTTCATGCTCCTTTACATCACAAAGATAAATTTCACTGAGAAAGCAACTGAAATTATTTCCACTTCAGAGAGTAATATAACACAAAGTAAGATCTCTCACAAGAGGATGCTGTTGACTGTTCCAAGTCCTCTATGTTATCCTCAAACTAAACACAAGAAAAATAAACACAATAATTTCAATACAATTAGTAGATCAAAACAGAATGATGTAATGGGGAGGTAAGTCCTGCCTTCCAGATCTGTTACAATTCTCTCAAGGAGTCACCCAGTACGAGACACATCTGTTCCATATACGACTGATTTCCTAAATCCTCTAATAAAATAACATCCTAAAGACTGTGAAAGGAAAAGGGATGATTAAAAGAAGAAAGGGGAAGTCTTCATGAACAATTGAATGAATAAGGACAGGACATAAGCGAAAGGGCTTTCATGCGATCACTTCCACAGAGAGGTTACCATCGCTGGGGAACGTGCGGTTTAACACTGTGTATAAACTGGAAAAGACAGTAAGACACCAAAGTCTGATGACAAGGTATGGCTACTTGAGCTGGTAACAGAGGGTAAACAGTGAAGAGATTTAACTGCCAAAATGCAGAGAGTTACAGAGGAATGTCTTGGTAATGACTGAATGGCTGTATCACTTTACTGCTTCTTCAGTGCTGATAAACACACAGAGGAGAGGTAGGCATTCCCCAACCACACATACGGAATGGTAAGTCCCAAGCAGGTTTTTGTGACTGAAGAAAACATTCGCAGATACTGCAGACAGATCTCTGAAAACCTTAGTCCATTCCTCCTGCGCACCAAAATGCAAAACAAACCTCAGAAATTCTGAAAGGAAAAGAGGGTGGAAACGGGGAAGTTACGTGCTACAAAGTCATGGTGTGTCTACTGAAATATTACAAGCAGTTCTGTTACGCCAGAAACAGAAAAGTTCCACAACGCAACCAACGAGCACACACAGTTCAAGTGCTGAGAGGAAAAAGCGGTCTGATAAATTCATATAAGAAAAATCTCATCAACGGCTTCAAGTGCAAGTAGTTCAACATGCAGCAGAGGAAGTTCTTGGTCAGGCTTCTAGAAACTAGCCAGACATACCAGGAGATATGTAACTATTTGTTTGCTCCCACATTGATCTTCCATACGAGACAGAGCAGTTGTCCTATTCAGAACTATTCTTACATTCTTACCTGAGATTTATTAAACTATCAATTTTTATTAATATCAGGAACTAGACTAAAGAAATAGATGCTAGATGTATATCCATCTCAGATGAAAAACAGGAGCAAAGCTCTTAAAAGACTGTTACATTTCCATGGGCTGCAAGTTTGAATTAAAAACTTGGCTGTCACTTCTGTCCTGCAAATTTATTTTCCAAAATCAACAGACTACTCTACTGAAATGGCTTTTAAAAAATGGTTATTAGGTCAGAGCGGTCAACTGGAAAAAACAAAAGAAACCCCACAACTAAGGAGCACATGAGGAAAAGTTTCGGAGGTATAGACTAATGCAGCTTCTGGAAACTACATTATTTTCAGAACTAATTTGCCTTCGATATCTTGCTCAGACATCACCTATTGTCAAGACTGTCAAATCACCAAAAAAAAAAAAAAGTCAGCACTTCCACATTGTGGCAATTTGCAAATGTACGCAATCACAGTAAGCGGCCTTTATCTGTGAGCATTTTAAAAGCTAGTTTGATGACTTTTCCTATCACAGCACGAGCTCTAACAAAAAACTCTTTTCCTGAAAACCTTATCTGTCTTTACCCTAAGGAATCTAAACTACGAGCATCTAAGTCAGGTTTTCTCTGAATCGCCCCCTAGGCTGATTTTGGCGCTATCATCAATAATTGTTGATGAAGTCTTGCAAAATCACGCTCACGAGGCTAACACCAGCTGCTGTGAGCGGCACCCTCCACCCACAGCCCCCAAAACCCAAACCTTCTGGCAAAGCCACGTGAGGTGATGGGAAGATGTAAATCAAAGTCAGGAAAGTCTAAAGGTACAAGATACTTTTTGCAGTCTGAGAGGATGTGGATAATAAGAAAATAAATAGAGAACAAAAAGGACGTGCCTGGGGAATTTATCCCATCTATTCATTCATCGCAGCTAGTAGCGAAGCTACAGCGCTTTCTCTCTGAAACAGAAGGGAAAGCTTTGATTTCAAGGCGAAAGGTATGTTAGATACCAAGCTACATCATCAGAGCCTACCTTAAATTAAAAAATCTCCATATGCTTTGAGAAGTTACAGAGCTGTGCACCACTACTACACCACGGTACTGTATAACTGAGTTTTTTTTTAAAAAAAAAATCAGTTTGTGATGTTGTCATATTACAAATGAAGTCTGCAAACAGCGCACCAGGAACACACTAATGTTGCCACTTTTCAAACCATCTTCTTTTAGAACCGGTATCGTAACTTCCCACTCTTACAAAAGGCATTGCATCAACCCCCACTAACTCTGTTTTACTTAACTTCAGGGAGAAAAGTCATCAGTCCCAAACATGGTGTGAGAAAATATTTTAGTCATAAGTATATGTGGAATGTGAACAAAGGAAGAAAGTGCAGCGAGAAGCAAAAAAATCCCCTCAAAAAAGTAAAAAAAAGAGTCACGGAGAGAAACTGAGATGCTGCATTACTGCTGATACATGTGAAAATAGTCAATGGATCTCCTTCCACTGCTCCTACAAAGAGATTACAGCATCTGGGAATCATGGAAGAATATACCCTTGAATGTATGTAATAATCTCAGCTAAATGACGCTAAAATTTCCAGTTCATTACATTTTGTAGACTGAATTTGATTATTATGGCTCCTGTGAGAATTAAGGTGTTTTGAGCTTGGTTATATCTGAAATCTTTCTGAAACCTGTTCATGTTCTGAGTATAGATAATTTTTTTTTAAGAATGGAAGCATAATTTAATTCTTCAGTTCTTACTTTGCACTGTGTTTTCATCTAAATTACATACCCACAGTAAATTAAGGCAATTCTATCCGACTAAAGAATTTGTAGAAGGGATCAAATTAATCTTTTTAAATAAAGTCCTTTTTTAAAAAAGTACAATGATTCACAAGTTTCATTGATTTCCACTGTTTGGACACTATTTTCATTTTGCTACTCCTTCTGCTGCAGTACATTAATCTGCAGTGCTACTGATACCTGCAGAACTCAACCCAACCCAACACATCCAGCCCACTCAAACATGTCCTCAAACAAGTCTTCAAATATGCCCACAGAAGAAAGCAAAAGCATCAAGGACACAGAGCAGAGACCTAAAAATCGTATTTTACAAAGATGGAAAGACAAGCCACGTTGCTGATTAAGTAAAAATCATCCCGAAATATTAGCTTCCAGTTTTCAAAGCTGGCTGGAAAATCTAAGTTCCTAAGTAGAAAGGTATTTAAAGTATTAATAAATAAGAAAAATATTTAATTTAAATAGTTATGTATCAGCACAGCAGCTAAAAATATCATACTTAAACTACCATAAAAATACACCTGCATCATCATTCCTATACAGGAATTCCTATGCATGCAAGCAAAAAAAAAAAAAATTTGTGAGAAACTGAACCAGTAGATAACGAATAACTATTTTGTTTTTTGAGCTGCTAGTAATATAGTGGTGTAACAACGCAGTGAGGAGCCTGACCAGTCACTGACTGATAATGAGAAGTGGCAGTAGCGAAGCGCTGTATTTCTAGGGTATTGATCCCAACAAATATTATTTTAGATCAACAGCCTAACTTCCAGCAGAGAGGCTGTATTATCGCATAATTCCTGCAGCTAATGATCAATAGTTAATCAGCAGAGGAGAAAATGAGCAGAGAAAAGCCTTTAGTGCACACAGAGAATTACCAGGTATCTTGAAATACTTGTGCACAACAAAACATGTTGGCAACAAGAATGGGGGAGAAGACAGCACTGCAGTAAAAAAGAACTGGCAGTGTAAATAATGTGTTATTATCTATACACTGTTCCAGCCAGAACGTAAGGAAGCAGACAGCACAGTACTACAATATTGTGCAGGTAAAATCAGTTCACACACAGTGGAAATTCTGAAAACACTCCTCTGCACTCTTTTGAGCAACTCTTTCTCAACGCTCCCATGCTGTCAGGTAGAAGGGTTAGGACTGCACAACTGAGGGACACTACAAAAACCCAGAGTTCCTACAAGTGGCTTTAAAAGCCTTGGTTTGGCTAAGAGGAGGAAAAGATACGAAGTTTTTTTTTCTTCTGGTTATACTCAGAACTGCGCTATGACTTGGTGATCCTTTCAACAACCTCATTTATCACATACTGCAAAAAACGAGGAATGTCTGGTTCGAGAGCGGATCATCATGACAAGCATCTGGAACTAATAGGTTAAGAAGTCCAAATAAAACTTCAGTTGCAACAGCACCTGGCTTTCAAAACTGAACTGATTTGGTTTTTGACTCATACTCACTCTTCTGCATCAAGAAGTCTTATTGGTAGGACTTTAATAGAACTTATCCTCTAACTTGTTAAATCTTTATAAATATGGGGTAGTACAAAGATAACAGGACTTCTACTGTTAAAAAATACTTGGGTTTTTTTTAGCATAACAAAGAGGACTTTTAAGTCAAGTAATTACTTGAAATAACCACTTTGTACACAACCAAAGCAAGCAGTGCACTGGGCTGAGCCACAGAAGTAGCGCAACAGACAGGTACAAAACTCTTTAAGCAGATGGAAAGAAACGCTCATCACTGAGGAGCTCCCATTATCAAGAGGCTACACGTCGGGCCAGAGAACCCGCTACTGCGGTATGCGGCCTGCTCTGCATCGCTTCTCTCTGAAGTCATTAACCAAAATAAAAATAGACTTAGCAGCATTGATTTCTCTTCAAGATAGGGGTCCCTTCCAGTATCTTTTTACTTTATAAATAGGAAGAAATAGGGCACAATCAACTATTAATGGAAGACTGAGAAAAATCTAGCACAAAACAATTCACAAGTTTATCTTCCACCTAAGAAAAAAAGATGCAGGTATAGTCAACGTAATTACATATATTTATTTTCAATAGTCTTCCCATTATCTCAAAACCACACTGTTATTTTCACTTTTCTGCAAAATCAAGGGCGAAAGTCAATTTCTATATCCATAGAATATTCTATGATTTTAGTTGTAATGCTCAAAAAGTAATCAAGTCTCAGAAATGCAATCGGCATACAGAAGTACACACGCAGCATTAATAAAATCAAGGATATTATGGAGCTTCTTATGAAGCAGAGACAGAAAATCTAGTTCTGACGACCTGCACAGCAACTGGTTTTCTTTCCATGCTCCTTCCTAAGGATGCACCACACCGGAATGGATCAAAGGTTTTCACAACAGACACAAGAACAACTCTGATTCACTTACCAATAAAAACCCCAAACAGAAGCATGGAAACCATGCATTTGAAAGATGGAAAAATAAGTTGCACATGTAACCTCCACTAGTTCCAAATGACAAGATTAATTTTTTTATTATACTAAATAAGGCACCAGACTGCACTAGAAATGAAGACAGAACACATTGCTTTGTCCAGTAACCTCTTACTGAACCATCTAAACAAATCTCACAAATCAGGTATGTCTCACTCTGCGAAACTGGGTATTTGGACATACTGCAATAGATAATCACACACTGTCAATATTAGTATCTCTGCCTGAATACTTACATTATTTGACAAACTCGACAAAGTTCAAAACCAACCTGTAACTTGTTTCAGAAGAAAAATCCCAATGAAATCTGTATTCTCAACCTTAAGGTATCATTAGAATCAACTAAAAATACTAAAATTGTATTATAGCAATAGGGGCCTCAATCCTCCTACATATCTCATGCCATCATAATTTTTATGTTCAATTCTTAGTACTCCTATACTATGCTTTCATCACCACAACTCCATTATTTCAGCGGCAGAAGACAAGAAAGCTCTTAAAAGGCAGCATTATTTCACACATTTATGTTTATGTGGATGAACTTACAGTAAGAGGGAAAAATCTCACTGAAACCAGAGAACAACACGAAACTAAAATTTTTCTCTGCCTTTTGCAAAAGTGTATTATTTGCCCTGGTTTAGTAAGCGAGAGAGCATTCGCTGCTACAGGGATTCAGGAGACTGAAGCACGAGTCCTGTGCACCAGTAAAATCCTACTCAGAACATCCACGTCTGAAATCTCAGTAATGCACAAAACTTGTGCAATACTCAAGTTCACAACACAGTAACAGCTTTATCAATGACATTTTTATGTGCTACCCCATAGCTCTGACAACCAGATGGGAGGGGAAAGTACTAACGTTATCTACACTTAAAAGATTTTTCCAAATTAAATTCTGTTTCTGCAACTCCATACAAACTGAAGCCTCACAGAATTCTGCACTTTGCAAGATCCCGGAGCTGGCTCCACAGGCCAATTATTTAACCAAAGTTTATGGTGCTTTAGCAGCTGCTTTTCATTTACAGAAGTTGAGGCAGTTATGATCTGAGGGAGAGCTCTAATCCTAATTAGCTCTGATCCCACCATCAAAAAGAGCTAGATCATCACTCCACACAAGATTTCTCGATTCATTGATTGATTAAGAACTCCCCTGCTGGGAACTGTTTATTTTGAGTTCTCATTTTGTGCTGCCGTGAGCTCCTTGAATATCCACACACGTGGATCTCAGAGGAGGTAGGAATAAAGGGATCAACAAAGTTATGGAAGCCTCTTGTCAAATATAATTGGCCATGACTGTAGCACTCACAAAGGAGAAGCAGTTTGGGTAAACTGTAGAATTAGGAGCAGATATACACGAAACAAGGAGCCTGTGGTCGGCTTGGTGCGATTCTTTCCCTCTCCTATCTTACCTTTACTAAACTCAGTGGTTTTTATGTTGGGTTTGGTAGGGTTTTTGGGTGGGTTTTTTTTTTTAACAACATTAAATCAAAAAATAACTCCCTCTTTTTAACAAAGCTGTAACGCTCCAGCTTCCAAGATGAGCGGAGGAACAAACCTCTCAAATACCACTGGCTTCAGAAGACCAGAGGGGACTGAAGATGGACAAAGCAAGCGTTGATATCACGAGAATGTGCAAGATGGAAAGCAAGTAACTCTCTACCTCCCTCCCTGCAGACATGACACTACCAATCACTGCAAAGACCAACAGGTCTCGTGCAGTCCTAGCGCTCTCCTCTCTCCAGTTCCTACACCCATATACCCTTTTCCATATGGATCCATGAAGCACTTCCCCAAGGCTGCAGATGCGCACTGCTTGGCAAAGCAAAGAGGGAGCAGCATGGGTGGTCACCCAAGACAGGTCTGGTCTAGATTTCACCGAGCTGTTTGTCAGCAAATGTTTGGACTTCTCTACTTGACCACCAGTTTCCACCAGAATTTACTCTGTCACCGATGGAAATTGGCAGCCAGTTAAAACGTTGGTGGATTTTATTGGTGTTTTCTTTTGGAGTGAGGGAGCAGGGATAAAAGAAAGGGATTGATGAACGGGCAAGCCTAGTCACAAAAGTCCACATCCGTTGCCAACCCAGGCTAAACGATGCCCTGTACAAAAGATCCCCCTGCAAAAATGAGCCGCAGGACTAGGGAAAGGATTTTCACTGTAGAAATTCTTGCATGTTGATAAAGGAGAGAAACTTCAAAAAGAATACTGGTCAAAAGACCCAATCTAACAATGCTGAAAGGAAGGGCTAGGAAATCTTTGCGTGGCAGGGCTGCTTTTCACATGTCTTTAAAATGTGAAGCCACTAGTTGCTAATTGATAAGAGCGAAGGAGATCCTACCCAACACCTGCTACAGCAATTCGGTTTAATAGCAGTCCTTCACTAGCTTTGACAATTACTCCCACACTCCCCTGTGAGAGACTAATGGTTTGCTAAAAATAAAACAGAGATTAGCATCTACAGCAAGCGGCCCGAGAGACGCGCTATCTGACAGAAGGCAATATTAATCAACCTTGCGGTGTGCTCGTGTCCGGACTTCACTTCAAAGGTTTTCATCTTAGAGCTAGAGATTTGGGTGCCTGGTTAAAATGGCAGCATGCAGTATTACTTTTTGTTCACGTTATTATAATTTTCCATGGCTTGCATTCTTAGCATGCAGTAGCAATGTTCATACTGCTGCAGTGAGGAGTAATTTGGTACCAACATCAAGTTGCGTACAGCAGCTGCTAAGAGCTGAAGTTGTCAAGAAACACAAAATGACAAAGCAGAACACAAACCCCCTCAAATGTATCAGCAATTTGTGACATTTTCCCTAGTCCATGAATCTTGATGTTAGCAAGCAGATCAAGACCTATCAAGTCATGGTGGGACAGAAGGATAGGCAAAAGAGCAGAAAATATAATTTTTAATTTTTCTGAGTACAATATGTAACATGGTTCTCAAAAACTTAATAGCTTGTATGTGGGATGTAAGTATCAAAGACTTATCAGTCTTCTGAGAAAGTTTTTCTTACATTTTAAACTAAAGCTGAAGAGCCTTTAATAAATGAGCCATCAAAGCCACCAATATATACAAGTATTTTAAAAACCAATGTATTAAATAGTTCTGCAAGAAAAAATTTATAATTTTAAAAATCATACAGATTTTCTTAAATTTTGCCTTATGTTAAACATTAGGAAAAGGATCTAAATTTACAGTGGGAAAACTCTCCTCTTTTCTCAAAGAAAGAAAATTTAAAAAGCCTTGGAATTGTTTGTATACAAATATGGTACACAAAAAAGCCAACCCACCCCAAATCAATAACCAACCTGAGCTTGTTTTCTGGAGGCAAGTCAAATGACCTCCATACTCCAAATTTATGAGAGAGCGGACCTTTGCCACACACAAGAAACACTTTACATTAATTACAGTTGCTCTTAAAAGAGAGTGGCCATTAGACAAAATTATCATTGCCCTACCTGGTCAAGCGGGTTAGGACTGAGGAAAGATACCCACAGGTCTGGATTTCTCCCTCACAATGAGATTTATCTGCCTAGGAAAATAAAAAAAACTATCAAAACTCTATTTGTTACTTCAGCTGAACAAAAACCTTAATTTTTAAAAAGAAAAGGAGACATCGTGGATGAGACCACTGGCAACAAATATACCTCCCTGCACACCTAGCCCACCACCAGGTCATCTACGCATTGTCAGGAGGTGAAATCAGATGGAAGACCTAAAGAAAATAGGGATAACTCCATTAAAGAGAGAAAGGAGGGGTTTCGGTGGCTAAGGGGCAAGAGAAGTGCAGCCCCAAACCCGCCTCCTAACTGATGCTCACTTCTGCCACACGTTCACCTCCGAAGGGTGACGCAGAGGTTGCATGAGTGGTACCACAGCCCTTCACAGTTCTTCCTCTGCCAGCCTTGAGGTGTGATGCCCAACATCAAGCAGACTGAAAGAACTTTCTTTATTATGTCACACCCCTATTAGATTTAACAATGATTGCTTGTGGAAAATACCTATTTTTCAAGTCACATTTTCTCTAGTGCCTTTTATTTAGTCTCACGGATAGCAAATATTTATTAAACAGAGAACTATTAAAATTACCAGAAGCAAGGTAATTATTGTTTAACATTAACACATGCAGAGAGGATCTTTCATTACGGGCAAGCTTCAGTTGAAAGACGAAGGTATCACATGATGAGGATATTTAACCCACGGAGGTTTCAATCCCACAGAAACTCTTTAGGTTATTTATTTATAGCTCAGCATTTACACTTGGGCAAGAACCACCAAACTAACTACATGAGTGTGCTGCTAACACCTCCTGGCAGTGAGTCATTTATTGATCCCTCCAGCCTCCATTAAAACATCACTGAGGAAGCTACAGTTAAAAATGTAAACCACAGGTTACACACAATTCCTGTGTAAATTTGGTGGTAAAATGAAAAGGTAAAATAAGTTTTAAAGTTAGATTTTATTTTTCATGATGTCTTCTTCAAATCCTTTCCATTAAAAGGACACAGAGTATTTTTTTTTAAAAAAAAGAACAACAAAATGCACCAAACTCACACAAAACAAAGTCAAAAAAACCCACTCCAAACAACAGTAAGACATGACTTAAACGCCCCGTGAGGCTAATGTTCATCTCTCTATTAAGAGGTCCTCTGTAGAATAACTCCAGTGCCCATTGGAACAAACCACATTTTACCAGAGAGGAAGAAGTAATTTAAGACCAAATTGGCAAATGTCACCATTACTGCAGAAATTTCTTTTCAGAATGGTCTGAAGAAAAATATTACCAGCTTGTTCGCAATGAATGTCTCCCACATGATTACTTAGCACACATGAAAAATAATTTGTTGATTCTAAAGCTTGTATTGATTCCAGATAATCTGCCTCAGCTTCTGCCTCATAAAATATGGTATGTGCAAAGAAATTCCCTTTATTGTATTTTACTACTATCCAAAGAGGGGTCCCCAATTTCCATTTTACACAGAAAAGCAAGCGGCTACAGAATATACCAATTTATACTCAATTCTGTATGCAATATCACATTTTCTTTTAATCAGCGAGGATTCATTTTAGTGGAAAAACGCTTTTATTTCAAACTTAATTGCAAAATTACAGAGCGAGGGATAAGCTTTTGACACAGGTACTGGATGGGCCAACCGGGGTCGATGTGGAGCTGGATCTGTTGCTCGTAGACCAGGAAGCACCGGCCTGCAGACACGATGCTCAGCGGCAACCTTGGCCACAGCAACCACAAGGAGAGGTGGTTAAAGGCCTGAATAGAGTGAGGAAGAGGAGTAGGAGAGCACAGATCCTGGACCTTGGAAGAGTTGACTCAGGGAAGAGTAGGTGAGACCCCAGAGGAAACAGAGAGACCAGCTTGGCTAAAGAGGGAAGTCCTGACTGAGGTCCGGGGCAAAATAAAACAGTTATAGAGGAGGCAGAAGCAGACAGAGGCTAGCCAGCAAGAATTTGGAAACACTGTCCAGGCACACAAGGATTGATAGGAAATTCATGTATGGTACCACCACCACATGGAACCATCACTAATTTAAGACAGCTAAGTAACTGGAGACGAAAACCAGTGTAGTAAGCGAAATAAGACATAAAGCAAAACACCAACAGAGCCAAAAGAATTTAAAAATGAGCTTGATTTTTATCGCTAGCATTTCCTCCAGATTGGTTTTTTCCCCCATATTTGTTTTGTTCTCAAAAACCGCAATGGAAACACAACAAGCAACTTCCGATATTGGAGAGTCCAAATCTCAAACCACTGAATTATCTTCCCCTGTTTCCCCAGTCATGCAGATTTCAAGGGTGTTCCATACATCCAACATTATGCCCTAACAGTTCCTCTCTCACACCCTTATGTACAAAGACACTATATAACCCACTTCAGAAACAGAGACAGGTATTATACCTCATAGAACAAGGCTTAGAGAAAAATGTTTTCCCCTTGCTTTCCCAAACTGATGATCCAGACATCTATGGAAGAGTGTACTTTATTTCAGGGAAACATCAAACACCCAAAAAACTTGATCCTAACTTATAGTACTGAATCGTAGCAAAACACAAAATGTCTGATAAAATGTATCTGCTTAAATAATTTAAAAAAAAAATTCCCAGAATGAAAAGGAAAAAAATCCGTATTACTGTTTAACCTTAAAGTGAGTGTAACTGACCCACAAAAAGATTTTATTTTTTTTTTTTTAACACTGGTGAGCTGGAATTAGCTATCAATTAAGCCTACTAAGAGGAAAATCCTAAAGTTCATAAGAAACTGGCATAGTAACTCAAAGAAAAGGTGATAATGGGGTTGTTTAGATGCAATTTGTTGGCAAGTAGCTGGAAAAATTATGTACACTTTTCTCTCTTATAAAAAGAAAAACAAAACCCAAACAAACCCAGAAAAGCCAGCCAAAACTGTTGCAATTATGCTGGCAAATATGGCACAACTAAGTTTTCAGAGTGGGCTCGCAGCAATAAAAAACTTTATGTACAGCAGATTAATTTTAATTTTTGAAGCTCAAGATTACATGACTCAGCCTGTACTCATCATCTCCAAGAAGACATCTCTCTCCTGACGAAATGTCAGCTCCTCAGCTTCAGCACCCGGCAGAAATTGAAGCGCAGCGCTTGCTTTCTTTCATAACTTAGCATTTTGGCTCGAATTCTCAATAGCTACGTCCTTTCCGGAAGCCTGAAGCTGAGCCAAAGCAGCACTCTACCCAGTGCCCAGTTGCACAAAGCCGAACAGATGTATTTCCCACCGTCACATTCTGCTCCCTTCGGCTACGTAATAGATTGCTCGAACTCCTGCTGAGTGTGGTAACTGGTCACATTGCCCTCACCTTCACGAGACAGTGCCAAAGACAGAATTTGGCACGTGAACACCAGCATCCCCTCACCAGCAACAACACGTTTCCTGCTGTTGAAGATAATTATTTGCGTTTTCTACCCTAAGACACTAAAAGACAGAGACAGCATGCACAGGAAACCAAAACAAACGAGGAAGTCTGTTCCATCACTTCTTTTGGAGAGGTATTTCGGATGGGGAGTTTTCACTACCAGTTGGAAAGCAGCCAGGGAGGTAAGTGCACAAGCTGCAACATATCCCAATGCTATGCTTTTGTAAGCCCCAGTAACATCCCAGATGGTTTAAAATCTTGCTTTTGTGAAAGTCTGAAAACAGACACAATAGTTTTCTATGTCATTTTTAAGCCTCAATCCCTATTTACACATCAATAGGCACTATACCACAGGTTACCTTCAAAGTATAAAAAAAATGACACCGTTCTTAAATGCTTCATCATGTTTATCAATTCAATATTTTAGTTTCAGAAGAAAATCCATTAACAGAATTATTATATTGCTCCTGAGCAACTGAGAAGGTTTTATTCTACATATAATACACTTTCAAGCATAAGCAGCAAAAGAAATTAAAAAAAAAAAAAAAAACCCCTTAGCATGCATTTAACAATTACCTTGTGTTGTTATGGTAACTATATATCTCTGAAGCTGCAAAAATAAAAAGGAAGAAAAAAAATGCCACTGCTAATCCTCCTGTAAGTTCTGTAGATCTATATTTTTTTCCATTGTAGATTCAAAGGAGTGTGGTGCAGTATTGCTCTAAGCATCACTTCCCCCTCGAGATGTACGTAATTAGCATGCATTTAACAATTACCTTGTGTTGTTATGGTAACTATATATCTCTGAAGCTGCAAAAATAAAAAGGAAGAAAAAAAATGCCACTGCTAATCCTCCTGTAAGTTCTGTAGATCTATATTTTTTTCCATTGTAGATTCAAAGGAGTGTGGTGCAGTATTGCTCTAAGCATCACTTCCCCCTCGAGATGTACGTAAACATTTTAAAATGCTGATGGAGATACTGAAGCATGAAGCTGAAGCAAAATTCCATTTCTCTACAAGAAGGGTGGCTGCTCCAATCAGCTGTTTCATGAGACCATTAAATTCTCAGTTCCAGATGTCCTCTAAGAGGCTCTCAAGGAATCTTCTCATTCAATTTCTCCGGAGTCCACAGCTGGAAAATGACAGGCAACTTAGCACGACTAAAAGGGGGCAAAATCGTTCTCCTATGGGATAGCACACGGAAGAAACAGAGGCAAGCAAAGACCTCTCTTTCCATCTTCTGTGTCTCTGCTTCCAAAAGTTTTGGTGAACTTATCTTCATTTAAACAAAGAGATTGTGGAGACTGTATCTGCTGATTTACTGTTTCAACTCTCAAGGATCTCTTTGCATAAATGCAAACGATTTTTTAAGGCTTACAAAGATTATTGCTTTTCTGGAAGAAAAAAATCAGAGACAAACTGGAAAAAAGTAGGATCCCTTACAGCATCTTACAAATGTTAAGCTCCTCCTTCAGATATTAACCACCTATAGTCTAGGTTCAAAGAACAGCATTTAAATAAACTTAAACACACAAAAAACCAAACCCCCGAGGTTCATCCTTGGAAGTTGCTGGATCATTTCTGAAGTCAGTTGAAACCCTTAGGGACTCTCAGATAAACTTTATTCTAAAAAGCAATGTTACAAACCATGTCAATGTGATGGTAAATCATCTGCACCATCTACCAGGTGCTGTTTTAACTGCTTATCCTGTTATTCAATGAACTGACTACAAAGCCACGGCTTTAAGGATAACTTCAGTCAACTTTTGCCAAAACACTTGGTATAACATCGCACACTGAAAGTAGCATATGCCATAGAAAGCTTATTTAAACAATGAAAAAGGTAAGTCAGCATCCCTAACTGCGACCCTTAAGATACTTCAGCAGTTGGAGCTCAGACAGAAAAATGCTAATGACAAATGTAACCTTGAAACATGAGAGTAAGAGACAACTATTAATAGAAGGCTAATCTAAAGTCTCACTTAACATAACACGCAAAATTGCAGTAAAGTCAAAGTTCACTAACATCAACAATGTACTTCAGAGCTCCATCAACACTGATGATGACAAGCATGAAAAAATTCTCAGAATTTTTAAAGCATCTGGTATCTGGAAGAGGCCCTTGAAAGCAGCATTTAATGACAATCAGACAATACCAAAAGGAAATTTCTCCTCACCATTCATGAAATTACTACAGTCTGCCTTTTTCCTTCTCTCTTCCTGGAGACCACAGTGAAAACTAACCTTGTGTCTTTGTGGCAGAACAATGTCTGACCCAAATCCTAAGCAAAACGTACAGATTTGAGGTAACGTTTTGCAGTACTCGCCGAGATTACAAATACACTCAACACTTTACATTCACTATGATGCAAATTATTTTTCAAGAGGATGCTTTAGGAAAAGCTGGTGACTCAGGTGTGAGTAATAGCAGAGTTGCAGAGAGCAAGGTTTATGAATACGTTTATTTTTCAACTTTGAGGTCAATCTTTTGGTCAAGATGTGTTACTGGACCCAGAATCGAAGGACAAAAAGCCTCAGACACTCTCCATCTCTGGGGCTCCCAGGGCTGCAAACACTACCTCACCTGTAAAGTCAGGCATATTTTTTGACTATTGACAGATACCTATTTATCGTCAGTGTTTCTCTCAAATTTTGTTAAAAACTACAAAATTAGGCAGAGTTCTAGAAAAACTTTTAGATCTGCTATACCTGTTAAAGGCTACTGCCATTATTTTTTTGGGGGTAGCACAGTCAGATTTCAAGAAGCATATGAAGTGAAGGATTGAGGGAAGCTAATGTTGAACTTGACACCGGTTTGGTGGTCCAGGCAATTACATGCATATGAAATCACATGGGGTAAATTAAGCAAAGCCTATCGACTATTACAGATTTAGCTCAATCTGTTTAACTGTTACTCTGTAACCTCAATACCCTCACAAATTACCGCTACTGACCAGAGCTCCCCAAAGGCACAATCTTACAAAGCAATTATTTTCAAAGAACTAAAGTGATTCTCAAAGCTCTGAGAAGTCAGCATAGACGGAAAATGACACCAAGTAATGAAACGGTTCCTGCCCATCACTGAATCATGGACAATAGCATCCTGCCTGATCGCTTACAGTCAGTCCAGGTCCACATTACACAAATATTTTACAACCTGGAGTTGGATTAAAAACTGAAACAGTGCTAACCAACCTTAGTGAATCTTACTTTATCCCATTAAGTGATCAAGACACCAAGACAACTCTAAAAAAGATTATGAAATGAGTAATGGGGCATAGAACCCAAGGGTATAAACAGATTTTTGCCCAGGAATAAAGTATTTAATAAAACCCTGAAGGACTCCTGTGTGAGATCAGAAGAGTCACTTCAGCCAAAACTCCCAGGGGACTCCTGAATTTTCTTAATTTACTGGAATACTTTCACCCAAAGTTGAAGAGTGCTGTCCATTGCTTAAAGCAACGACAGTCTCAAAAAGCCATGAAGTTCACCCACACTTATTAGTTAAACATTAGCACTGAATTTACAAAATAAAAATCAGCAACATTTTTTGCTTCTCCATCAAAAATATAAAAGCTGGGACAAGTATTCTACTTTAGTTGACTCTAATAAATGTCCCCAGTGATCAGAAAAAACAGCATGTTATTTTAATTCACACATATTAAAAGAGCTTGGTTGATTTGCTTTGCTAGCAAAACAGATAAGGAGGAGTTAGACGGATGTTTCAGCCAGCATCGTGCAACTACCTGTGAGGTATCGAAAAGTTACGATAGCTCCTACCCTGCAAAAATAAAGTCCTGAGGAGAGGAAGAGAAGGTGCAAACACCTCCTGTCAGCCCACAGAGAGAGAGTGGGGCAGAGACTGCTGGCTCGAGGTATTAAGAGCAGCTGACAGATCTATTTAGAAAACTCCATTTTCAAAAAGATTCTATTCTACAACACTTCTGGACATCTCAGAGACCTGACAAGCCAGAATTCCTACACCAAATTAATAAATTTGGGAATATTTTTCTCCAATACAGTCTTGGATAGGAACAAGCAGATTCAGTGACAGTGAAAGAAAAACCTAACAGATACCAGCCAAGCAAACTGTTAAGAAAACCCTAAAAAATATGAAAATTACCACCAAAAAAAGGCTTGAGTAATGAAATGAGCTCAGACAAGGTTTTCACGTGTTCTCCTCCTAAACACTTCAGACATTTGGTAGAGACAGTTCCACCCAAGGGCTGTCTTTTTTTCCCCCGATGCTAAATGCTATGCAAGGAAAGGTAGGAGAGAAGAATGCTAAAAAAGGTGTATACTCAAGATGCGTTTTCAAGCTTTTAGCATTTCATTAGATTTCCTGCTGTCTGGGTTAAAACTGTACCGTTATAGACTGGGCGCACACAGTTGTATCTTCATGCAGCCCGTGGTTCTCTTAATCACAGCAGCAGCACAAAGCAATGATGCTGAGCGTTGCTTGAGCTGAAGAAGAACCAGAGGCGGCTGGAATCTTCCTTCTCTCGTCTGTCCTGTTACATTCCTTGGGTATCTAAAAGCTCTACGTGCAGCTCCATTTATTCGTGTTAAGCTGTGGCTTTCCAGGTGGATGCAGAACTCCAGATTCCAGACAGGACCCCAAAAAGTTCATTTTCAGATGCAAAGTACAAAACACTCCGAAGGTCAAATCACCACACTGAGTAAGGATTCCAAAATCAATGGCACCCTCTCTGTCAACTAGCAATTACATAGATGCAACTATAGGACTTGTACAAGAACGACAATGCATATTTTTAGAACACCGATCAAGTTTAGCACAGCAAGGCAGAAACAGAAATTACTTTGAAATCCAGCAGCACAAATGTTTGTTGTAACTGACACCAAATTACCAACACTTTACAACAACAGAAGAATTAACTGTACTTTTAGGGAGGAAAAAAAAAAAATCTGAGCATGAAACCTGTAGAGCCTGCACTTGCAATAGAACACACTATTCTCTAGTTTACCCGTTTTCAAGCCAAGCATGGTACAGATCAACCCCTTTTAGCAGTCACCCCCCAGCAGCTCAGACAGCTGATGTTCCGAATGGGCAGCTGAATCCATTCAGGCAGCGAGTACACATCAGGGTGAGTAACTCTACACCCTGCACAAGGACTGAGCAGCGGCAAGAGAGGCAGCACAAAAAGCACAGAGACAAGCAGAGCATTTCAAAGAGAAATGTAGAAAGCCACGGTGAAGGACACACGAGACCCCCACGGTAACACCAGGAACGGGGTGTTACCAGGGACACTTGCTCTGCTCCAGCTGGCACAGCTATCACACAGCAGAAGATGATAAATGAGCTGGGTGGCTATTTATTTAGTAGATATGGCATTACTTTCACGCCAACATGAAATACTTCACCCTGTCCGTAGCTGCCTTCAAAGGCTTTTTCCATGCAATATGAGCTACACCAAAAAAATCCATATGCATCAGGGGAAGAGCAGCAGCGGGAATCTGAGAGTGAGACACGTTCAGTTTAATTGTGAAGCTCCACGAGTGGTTAGTGCAGCAGAAGAGAAAATTAGGTAGATGCGTTAAAGTATAGTTACTTTCAGCCTCGAAGTCTCAAAATCATAAAAGCAACTTAACCAGGGAAGTTAACTCTTTGAAGCAGCCAAAACTTTTAATATGCTCTACTTTTCCAACTGAAGGAATCTCAGTTCTGTAGCCCAAGAGTGTGAAATACCAGCGTGCCTGCCTAGCCTCGTGAACCGCCAAACTTACCAACATTTTAAGCAAGGATAAACCGTTTTAAGGCTAAGTCATCATCTGCAGCACTAAAAGCTGAGATGTCAACACCATCTATCACAAAGACTGTCAAAAACTTCTACTACAGAACCTCATTTTAGTTGACTACAACATCCAATCGGAGCAGACATAGTTGTAAATTCTGGTTCATTAAAGGAGAATGGCACAGTAAGAGCAGTTTAAAAAATTCTTCTCTATACATTATTCTTGTCATTTCCCATTTTCCTGCACACTAGATACTGACATTTACTGCAACTCCTAAGTAAAGATCAGGCAAGAAACAAATATATCAACTCAAGATGTCAATTTGAGAAGCTTCAGGGAATTTTAAAAGATATTTGTATTATACCTACGAAATACACATGTACAACTATATTTCTGCACAGATATATCAATCAAGATACAGCCACATCTATTTTTTTTATATATACATAAACACACACATATAAAAATATGTGTGTGTGTGTGTGTTTAAGATAGGTCAACTATCTACACACGCAAGTCAATAGCCTACATAGCTCACCAGAGACCACAGAGAAAATTTTGGCCAAGAAGGACTTAAACAACATGCACCAAAGGTTCCACAACAATTTCAATGCAATACAGTATTGGGAAATACTCTACAAAAAGTAATCAATAATATATCGCCAAAGGGGCTTGAGACAAAAGATTTTACCAAATCTAAAAGCATATGTGCAAAGCCAATTTCAATCACAGAATCATAGAATGGCCTAGGCTGGAAGGGACCTTAGAGATCATTTTAATCCAGCCTCCCTGCCGCCAGGGACGCCACCTCTCAACTAGATCAGGCAACACATGGGGACCGAACGGGAATCAAACCCGCGACCTTAGCGCTGTTAGCACCACGCTCAACTGACTGAGCTATATGTAAGTAAATAAACTGAACAGTGAAATAAAAGAACAATCCCAAAACTCTGGGTAAGCATCTCTGAATTCAGCCTTTTACAGAAGTGTTGTTTCAGGGAGAAGGATGAGAAATAAATCCATGCATTTAACTGAAAACCTCAGTAATCGCATTCATATTCACCTTCATTTTAATAATATGTCAGGATAATTATTAATACTTATGATAAAAAGATCAATTAAAAGTTCTGGCACAAATCATAATTTTTTATTATGTCATTTACGCTGGAGCAAGCAACTGTCATTTTTCATTCTTCCACTGTGATGCAAATTTTACTGGGCATTAGGACTGCTGCAAAAGACCAAGTTATAACAACACTGGTACTACTGAACTGAATTTCCTTTCAAAAAGGCTGTCTATGCAGTACTGCCATTAAAGCCGTCACCGAATCTATTGCCAAACCACCTATCTTCAAGGATTCAATAATTACCACTCCTCACAGCTGTCAATGAGAACGAGTAACAGAGAAACAGGACACCACTTTATTTTTTTTTTTCCTAAAGACACCTTTGTATTAAACTAATAGCTTTTGGAGAGAACTTCAATCTCAATAAGAAGCTTCAGTATAGAACAGCGTTTAAAATAAAAGCAAAAACAAAAAAGGGAGATATTTTATTTTGCAGAAAGCTTTTTTCAATTCTCTCAGCTCCACGAGGAAACTGTGCATACACAACCCTGAAGACAGTAACTGCTTTTGTGGATTGTTTGTAGAATATAGAAGAACCATGTTACAAAGTGGATTATCCCATAAGAAGATGTGTTAGAAGAAATTCTATAGTAGATCAAAAAAGAAATGAATGGACTTTTTGACTGTTACTGTTGCTTTTCTTCAAATGCTACCATCCAACTTAAAAAGGGACTCCAAACAATTCTAAAGCAGTACAGTCCAGCAAGAAGTATCAATTTTTTTTTTTTAGTCCAAGATGTCTAAAATGCACCAAAGTCCACCCTCCCTATTACCACAAATACTTTCCAAGCAATTTGGGTGTGAAGCGTAAGGGAAGCAGCAGCTGGAGGCTAAGAGACAGCTGAGCATCTGGTGGAATCAATTTCCTTAACACAGTGACATAACACGGGCCATCCATTCTAGAGATTATTCACTGGGTGGAAGTACAGTGTTTTGTTCGCTAGAATCTACAGTTTCAAATGCTGAAAACTCACATGGATGAAGCGTGCTGTATCCTTGGGTTATAAAAAGAAGAAAGCATAAAATAGCCAAACAAAAACCCAACTAATCATCAAAAAAAAAAAAAAACCACAAACCAAAACCAAACTAAAACCACCAACAAACAAACCTGAAACATGCTCTCAAGCAGCTTCTTTAGGAAGTGTTAAAGAGTTCTGGAAACACACGTTCACCAGAGCAACCTCCAGGGCTAACAGGGAGTAATCATTAAAGCAGCACGACACTGAGCTAAAAGGAGAACATGAAAATGCCATTTCCCTGTGGAGAAACAACAGCCTCATTCATGTTATTAAAAAAAATCATAAAATATAAAGATAGATCTTAACACCTCTCTGCAGGTAAAGCAAGGAATAGGTCTAGAACAAGGGAGATGTTTTCTCCACTGTCCATTCATCTTAGCAGCTGAAAGACACCAAACCAAACGGAGGACTGATAACAAACAAGGCAAGGGTGAATACAAAATAGCCAAGGGAGCAGTTTTAGGGAAGAACAACAACAAAAAAAATCTTGCTTTTTGTTCATTAACATTTGGTTGAAAGATGTGTTTTGAGGAATGAGGTAAGACTCGGTCAAATACTTCCCTAATTTTGTTGTGAAGATGAGAAAAAGTAACCAGAGTAATATATGACATGCCTCTTGTACATCATACAGCAGCTAAAATTAGCCCTTTGCAGGCTGAACAGCTTTAGAAAGTCCTAAGCATCTGATTAACTAACAGGAATCAGACTGCTGGAAGGCTCCATCACAGTGCACAGAGCTCCACCAATATGCCTCAGTCCTGATCTGCATATAGTCACCTTCTGGATCTGGCATCACTAATTAACTTACTTTTGCCTTCCAAAACTGTCAAAGGTCTGTACTGCTAGAACACCCTTGTTTTCTTCTTAACACCACTCCACTAGGAAATTGTTAAACTGCTTTCAGCTGCAGTCTTTCTTTTTCTTTCCATCTGTGGGTGACAGCATTAGTAAGAAAATATGTTTTATTAACTAGACCTCTTAAAAAAAACACATTAAAGATTAGTTTTAAAGCTGTGTAAAATGTTTACGAAGATTGTTAAAAGCTTAAAATGCACATTTCGTTTAGCCATTAAAAAAAGCAAATAGTATTTATTATACATTAAGCACTACTATGCCCTCCGGTTTCTGCTTAGAGCTCTCACATGTAAATGCAACTGATAAAATGGATATGACTTGTTAGCCAAGGCAGAAGCAGCGATTAGGGAAATGTTTCATCCTCGCTGGGATGCAGCACAAGATCATGCTTTTGCTCTTTCTGCTTAGAGAGAGCTGGTTCTAGGGAGGACGATGTTTAATTAGCTCCAAAGACATCCACGAGGTACTCTTTTTACAAACTAAAAAATAAGACAAATAGTACAAGGTCCCACTCTACGTGGAGCACCATAAAAGTGACTTCTTCACTGCATAGTAACGGAAAGCCTCAAGGAGAACAGCACGGGGAAAAAAGGCCCATGTAGAAGCTGTGCCACCACAGTTAGGGCCAAGTTCAAGAACTTGAGGGGCCAATGTGCTGTTTCTTCAGAAAGCAGTGTTGCTTCACCAGCATTTTTCATACGCGCTGCCTCACACTGTTGCATTTTCAATCTTTTCCACATTATTGTATCATACGACATGGTTTGGTCGCAGTAGGTATGTTTCCCTCCTTTTTTCTCATAACCCATTGGCATTTACTTTTTAAAACCAGGAGCCACTAAAGTCCACCTCACTGGCAATAGGAAAGTTTATGAAAGTGCCCCAACTAAATATTTCTCCCTCTCCTCAGTGACAACCTTATGCACTGTAATACATATCAAACAGCCAAATTCACAGACCTTTCAAAACAAGAGCTCTCCAAAAGGGGAAGCAATTTCCTTAGTGCCTCTTCTACCAGGGCTGGAGACGCACTCGAGGCTGAACCATCCCATAGACTAGGGTTGCACTTTGCTTGTAAACACACACACAAAAAAAAATCACATCAAACACCAGGAAAGCAATAAAGGATTGATGTTTTGATCTTAGCCTGCCTTTGGCCCTTTCTCATATTTCCTGTTCCTTTAAAAAAAAAAAAAAAAGTAGGTATAAGTAAGTAGTGAGCCATTTTTCTAAACAATTACTCTTTTGACTAAGCACACTACATCAAGATTCACAGCGAAAGGAAAGTGGCAAAGAACTGTGAGAAAGGAAGAGGAAACTAAATACATGTCATTCTATATAGCACTCGTCATCAAAATAGCATTATTGTACCATATTTCTACAGCTGATGAGACTTTGGAACAAAACACTAGTGCCAAGTAAAGAGCAGTACACTGCTGCAGTAAGTTTACAACAGCCAGGAAGGAAGATTTCCCTGACAGAAAGAGAATAATCACCACTTGCACAACAGTAATTCCCAAATTCTAGTAAATGGTGGTGAAGAAAAAAAAAACCTAAACATGCGCTTCTTTAAATTCTCTTTTA
>NW_009699812.1:0-208 GCF_000703405.1 Apaloderma vittatum
ACAAAGGCTGGGGCTCCCAGGGCTCTATCCTGCTCTGGGGACCAGGGACTTTCCCCATCACGAACTCCCAAAGCCCAAAGACCACTCACGGTGCCAACGGGCAGAGGGGGCGTTTGCTGTTACAGAGATGTCCTGCTTGCTGACAGCCCATCGCCCTCCAGCGCGGTCGTGCCTGGGGGCTGCTCCCCGCAAGAGGGTTCCACGGGGG
>NW_009699812.1:232-7914 GCF_000703405.1 Apaloderma vittatum
GTCCGAAGTGTTTTCCCCTCAAGCGCAATGTGTTGTGTGCTCAGTGGATCCTCCCCACCTAATAAATGTTTGCAGCTAACCCCATCCTCCTCGTGTCTCTGCTCCTCCGGCTCATCGTCTCGGGTAGGGTCCCCGTGAGCTCCCACATGCCACAGGCGGCCGGGACGGCAGCTGCCGGAGGGCTTGGGGAGGGCAGGGTGGGTATGCAGGATGGCATCGTCCTGTCCAGGCCCTAGGCCAAGCACGAGTGACTCCATGGGGACATCTCCAGGGTCTGGCTACACGGTAGAGGCACCCATGGAAGCGGGGGAGACCCACTGCCATGAAGAGATGCATCCCCGAGATGTGGGCTCATCTCTGCTGAGAGCATCCCCTCTTCCTTCTGCCTTACAGGCTCCCAGAACCCAGCGCTGCAAAGCAAAGGCAGCCCCTGGCAAAGGTGTGAGCCCAAACTGGGGGTTTGGGTGCGCCGCGTCCCCCCAGCGCTGAGCACGCAGCCCAGCCGGGGCAGGGATACCCGCAGCTGCGAGGGGCGTTCTGCTGCGAACCCGAGCCCTGGGCTTGGGCAGGGATGAAGCGAGCAGTTCTTGGGAGCTGCAGTGTCCCCAGCGCTGAGCTGTGCTCTCTGCAATTTAATCTAGAAAACCCCGTGACACGATTCCCTTCCTTGTTTCATTAAAGCTCCTTTGCTCGTGGCGCTGGTGAAGCTGCCTCCGAGCCCTCCTGCTCCTGGTGGTGCCAGGTCTCTGTCCCCATCCCCACACAGTGACAGCTGCACCCAACCCTCACATCGACCTGACGTCCCCAGGTTATCTCCACGCTGAGAAGCCATGGCACACTCCTTTACTCGCCGCAGCATGGGAAAAACACCAGGCCAGACACCATTTCCAAGTGTTAACCATTTATAAATAAGTACATTTTTTCATACATACAGTTTTCATTGTACAGATTACAATCTGTATACATTGGGAGGGGGGAATGCATTCTTTTGAACTTTTCACATCTATCTCACAGCTCACATGTACAGACAAGAAAACTCTGCTCAAGCAAATACAGCAAAGGAAAAAATATGTTTTCTTCTTTCCTTACACACGAGAGGCAAAGGCCTCCGCTGTCGGCAGGGGCTGCTCTTCCCACTGCACAATATCACAACTGTGTGGTGTTCAATATATCAGTAGAGAGAACAGAACATGCATTGAATAATATACTGTACAGAGAGAAAGTCCTTTACATCAGAATTATAGAAAAGCTAAAGGAAAATTTAAGTGTCTTAAAGATCTTCCCAGCAAGTGTCTCGGAGGATGGCAACCAGGGGAATTGTACAAAGCACAAGGGTGTGTGTGCTGTGCGGGTTTGTACCAAACTCAGATCCTCTCGGATGTGCAGACAGAAGGGAGACGGAACGCTGAATGCAACACTATGGGAAAGAAAAGGCTGGACGGGGATGACGCCGGCAGTACTGGCAGAGTCCGCGCGAGTCTCTGGGTTATTGGTGGAGCAATGAAACGCAAGCATCGGCCTCATCAGCGCCCAGCGAGGCAGCCCCACGGCGAAGCGACCCGATTCCTTGGGCGCGAGGCTTTTCCACCCACCCAGCACGACCCCGACCCACTGGCGGAGACGACCCGCAGCCCCATCGCCATCCCCGGGCAGCATCACCCGGCAGGGACACAAAGTCTTTTGGCAAAGCAGCTCTCTTGTTTTCACGACTATAGGATGCGATCCCGTCAGACGGGATCCGGCTGCTGACTCCCCAGTACCGTGCCAGCTAGAAAATGAGCAGGAGGAAAGGGTACGGCAGATGGGTTTGGTGTCCATCGGCTTTCCTGGTGACGGTCGCGCTGTGTTTTCTCTCGGGTAGGTCTGTAACAGTTGCGGTGAGATCCAGCCGTATAGAGTCAGGAGTTAGACGCGAACGCATCTTGCTAAAGAATTGAGCCCTTAGTGGTTTATATTAGAAAAAAGAGTTTGATTGAATGAAAATCCAGCAATTATTCACACAAATCTGAAAAAAATGCAGATTTAACTTTCAACCATTGTGCTTTGTGTCCAAGACGCACCCCACCAGACTCTGCGTAGAGCAACCAGCACGGGGTGAAGGCATTTATCCGCAGAGGTCCCAGCGGGTACAACAGCTTTTCCCCTAAGCCCTTGGTTAGCCACCGTTAATCCCGGTAGAAGAGTTATCTTGAATTCCCAAGACTAAAGCAAAGTACAACCACCAAAAATCTCGCGACAGCTCACCATGGAACCCCCCTTCGGAAGGAAGGCGGAGGACGAGCAGGCACGCCGGCTTGCTTTTCTCTAGATAAGGCGGAGCTGGCACTTCGGTTTTCGCCAGACTTCTTCTGGGTAACCCTGAATATACAGCAACCTTTGTACGAGGGGACTGAATCGCTCCAAATTTAGTAGCCACCCTGGTTCTGGACCTAATCCAAGTATGGCTTAGGTGTTTTGTCATATGCACACACAAATGTTCACACTGGCCAAGCGGTTTTCTTTACAGCCAGGTTAAAGAAAGAAAAGAAAAGAAAAAAAAAAACAACCGGAAAAGTTCACTGTTTGGGATGGACCCAGCTGCGGGCACCGGTGCTAGGAGGCAGACGGACAGACGGACGCACGCCTCGTTTTGTTCGACCAGCCTGCGCCCTCCCACGCAGCGGCACGGAGAAGGCAGCTGAGGCTGCCAGAGCCTTCTCCTTTGGAGACGGATCCCAAGGGATCTGTCTTGGTAAACCCCTCCCTTTCCTAAGCACTATTATTTTCAAAGCCCTCCGATGCTGTTCCCAGTGTGGCTGCTGGGGATCCCTCCAGAGCACCCTGCCAGGCACGTGTGCCCTCCCCTGGGACCAGAGCATCCTCCCAGCCTGGGAGACAAGGCAAGAGCCAGTGAATCCCCACTGAGGGACGTGGCAGACACCCGCACTTGATGCTGGGAGAGAAGATACCAGCTCTGCGGCGGCACACCCAGTTCCTGGCAGCGGGCAGAGGCCAACAGACACCTGATGGGAAGGTTGGATAAATCCGGGGGTCAGCTTCAGCATCGCCCACCCAACGCGCCCCAAGAACCCAACCTCAATGCCGTCAAGAACCTGGCTGACTTGGTGCACCTCAGAATCCTACTCACTTGCAAGACGGGGCTCGCCAGCAGTGGGGAGGGGACGGAGGCGCCGGCTGGCAGCCTCGTCCCACGTCTTCATTACTCAAGGAGTGACTAAATCCACAGCATGGACGGACAAGACAGCACCATGTCTGGAACTCCCCGCCGCATCGAAAGTGCCGGGGGTGCAGGGACGGGGGAGGTTCGAGCCTCCTGCCCCGCTGAGCCATGCGTACGGCACCGCATCTCACCACAGGACCACGCGTGACGGCGCGATACGGAACCATCTCTGCTCTTCATCCACGCCAAACCTGAACCGTGACTTGGGACATGGGAGACTGTGCAAAGAACGGCTTTTCCAGGGAGAGGTGTGCTCCATACCCACCCGGGGACCACAGCAGCCATCCTGCCTCAGCTAACCCTAAGAGAATTGCTGGGGAAATGCTTTAAAACCACTGCAAATAATTTTGTATTCAAAAAATTGCTCAGTCTGCTGATGCTTATATACAAGAGTCAGTTCTTGTGCTATAAATGTTATGATTCATTGCTTCGTTTCTTTTCTTTTTTCTTTTTTTTTTGAAAAATACACTAAGAGACAAGAGCTGTTTTGCTATTTACTAATGAAGACACTACTTACGCTTAAATATCCAGTATTTATCATAGTAACAAATTCAAACAGTAAAGTGCACCCATTTACAGAGAGAACAGATGGAAAACCATTAGTGCAAGAACCCTGTGAAAAATGTAACACGTGGTATCGTGAAAAAAACCTGCACGCCGCAGTATCCAAGCCTTCTTTCAGCTTGGTGTTCGTGTTAAAAGTGTGAGCTGTTTTCTTTTTTCCCTTAAAACATCTTTGTAAACCCAAAAAGCTATACACAGAAGCGCCGTGAGGGGACATTTTGCAAGGATGGGACCGGGAGCACGAGGGCAGGGAAGAGCGAAAGTGAAGCAGGGGCAGTTCTCACACCGTCCCCTTCGCAGCTCAGCGGAGAGAATCGGCTGCGGCGCGTCTCGTTCGGCCGCATAAAAAAGGGACGGGGCTGAATTTGGTTACTTTTTCCTTTCCAAGACGCAACTAAAGGGAGGAAGCCGCTCACCTAGTTGGAAAGCTGGAGGATGGGAGGCGTTGAGCAAAGTGGACCCACAGACAAGCGCAGCCTAGCTCTCGGTGCACTGGACGCGAAGGAGAAATTGGCTATTCTTTATGAAGCAGAACACGCTGCTTCTAAAAAAGAGAGGAATTAAAAAACCCCAAAACTTTGCACCCCCTCTGTAAGGAGAGAAGGACTCCTCGGAGCTGAATGTCCCCGTGGGCTGTGTCCCTGCCCTACCGAGGGGTTCCCCAGCCTGCCCCCCGCTTTACAGAGCCCTGTAAGAACGCAGAGTCCGCACTGGGTTGCACCTCGAGAAAGAGAACGCCAACCTCCATCCAAATACAAGCTCAGACAAAGGCCAAATAGCCCGAAAAAGCACAAAAATCATCAAATCCCACGAAGGAAACATCCCCCTCCTCGAACGCTCTCAGCGTGTCTATGAGACACAAGCCTCCATCGTCCCCAGGTGTGCACGTCCCAGCTTGCTCTGAGCAAATGAGGCAACGAAATAGCAACGAGATGTGCTGATCCACGCACAGGAAAATAAAATAAAGCCCCATCGAAGCCAGGGTTTGCTTAAGAGTTTTGGACCAAGCCCTTAGCTGGTGTGAAAGGATGCACCGATGCCGTGCTGGGGATATGGTCGTTTACACCAGCAGAGGTTGGAGCCCGTGGTTTGGTCCAAGAAGTCTTGCAATCTATTCACACAGCCCTTTGGAAACACCGCAAGGTATTGCTCCTCCCCGCTCAGCCCTGAAATCGCTCTGAAGAGTTGATATGAGTGAGGTTGGGCACCAGGCAACAGGCACTGTTTTGCTTTACAACAAGCTACAGGGTTATCGCTCTCCACTCCCACCCCGGCCGGTCATCCCACCCTTTGCTTTCAGGAACGGAAAAGGCAGATTAAAACCTCCCTAGCACCAAACGAATCTGTAAAGAAAGTTCCTCGACTCCCTCCTGCAAAAATTCAGAGCGTAACTGAAAAATTACTGAAAAACCTGCAAAAAGGGTTTTAGAACCATCCCCTGCTTTTCACACTTGCCTTTGATTTAAAAAAAAACAAACAACCCAACAAAAAACCCCTCAACCCAAACCAAAAGATGTCCTGGAACATAAATAAATTATAAAAAAAAAATCTCTCTTAAAAAGAGAGATGGTCTCTACCATTTACAGGAATGGAACATGGCGATCGCTTTCCAAGATTTTGGGAACGGATCTTCTGGGGAGTGGCACTGGCTGCCTGGGGCGGGGAGCCGAAGGGAAGGGCTGCTGCAGGGCTGGGTTTGCAGAAGGAGCCCTCCTGTCTCGAGAACCATCATGCCACATTATGCATCCTCATCGCAAAAAAGAAAAATAATTAAAGATTGCGATTTGCCTCCTCGAATACCATTTTTTTCTCCTTGCAAGTAAAAAAAAAAACCTAAAAAATCCACCAAACGAAACCCCCAATATTAAACCATCCCGGTGTAAACGTGGTGTTGTGTGTGAGGTGCAGTCGTCTGCTAACGGCGTAAAGAAGTCGCAATCCCAGATCACGTGCAAGAGGTTTCTTGCCAATTCCCTCGGCTGATTAAAACGCGTATAAAGGGCCAGCTTTCATCTCGCAACACTTGTAAAAATGCCCCCCCGAGCAAATCGGCACCCGGCAGGCGGCTTGCAGAGCAGCGAAGCGTCGCACGATTCCCACCCCTTCTCGCCAACGACGCGATTAAATAACGAAGGCATCCGATTTGGATTAAACCGCTACGAAGCAGGTGAAGCGGGACGGTTGTTGTGCATAGCTACCGGGGATTAAAACACATCGTGCCCTTGCTTGCTGCGGGTAATTTGGCCTTTGGGGGCAAAGAGCCAAAGGACCCGGCTGGCACGCGGACCTGCGGATGCAGCCTTGGGAAAGGCTCCCATCACCCCCGCTAGGAATTCCCACTGGAATCGAGTAAGAGCTCGTCGAGACAAAAGAAACCCATTGAAATCGAACGCGATTGTCTCTTGAAAAAGAGCTGGTTACCTCCCGCTGCGTAGGGGCTATTTCTGGACCACCCCGCGCCACGTACTAAGATATCCTGGTTGGGAACTTGGCTGGAATTGGGCAAACGATACTGGCTCGGCTGATGTTGGCTTCACGGTCAGCTGGGGAACGAAAGGGCTGGAGCACGTGCATGGCTGTCTGACCACCACACAAAGTACTGGAGAAACTTGGTCATGTAGCTACCAAAGAGAAATAAAAACAATAATAATAATCATAAGAATAATAATATGCATGGAAATCAAGCTTGGAAGTGTGTGCTGAAAACATGAGGGTCTTACTCCAACAAGCGTCTTTTACACATTAGACTCCACAAATGGTCTCTTTGGTTTGATTGGGGATGTCTGCCCTTGCCTGGAGTCCCTGGAGAGCTGCCTGTAGAGGTTGTCCTGGTAGGCCTGCGCCACAGGCAGCGTCCTTGCCACCTTGACGTCGGGGTACGAGGAGGCTTGGGTGACTCTCTCCAGGAGGTCTCCCCGGGACCCATTGGCCAGCATCCCATGGGGGCTGTAATAGTCTTCCTCTAGCAAATGGCCATTCTGTGCATTGTTGGTTTTGTTATAAAAGGCAATGTTGCTGATTGAAGAAGGCGGGCTAAATGATTCCGGCTGGGGGAGATTGCCAGGAGATGTAGGACTAATGACACTGTCCACTGACGACACAGCCCAGGTCCGGTTCTGCTGATGGAGGTGGGGGTACTGCTGAGTCCGAGCGGTTTTATCTATGATTCCCATGAACGGCGTGGTCCGGGATCGGGCTGGCTCGCTGGGGTAACCCCCCTGCGTGGGAGAGACTGGAGAAAGTTCATCGCACGATCTGTCGTAAGCTGGCTTGAGAGGAATCTCCATCTGCTGAATCGAAGCAGAGGGGCGGAAGTTGGGAGTCAGGTTGGAGGTGGAGGAGATGCTATTGCTGGAAGGAGAGAAGCGGAGGCCGACGCTCTGAGAGTGGAGCAGGGGCCTTGGAGTCGGCGGGTGAGGCTTGATTTCGCTGGGGTTAACTGTGATGGGTCTTCTTATGAGATGAGACACATCTGGAGAGCCCAGCTGGTTGGCGGGGAGGGAAGAACGCTCCAGGTCAAGCTTTGAGTGACACACAGGATAGTAGGAAGCGGACTGGCTTCGCCCGATCTGAGGTGTCTGGCTGTATCTCATCCCTCCCCTGTACGCTGAGGACGGTCTCTGCGGAAGGTCTTCTTTCGCCAGCCCTCCGTGCTGACAGATGGCTCCCGCGCTGAGGCTCGCCTGAACGTGCTGCACCGGCCTGCTGTCACCAACGATGCCGCCGATGGAGCCCTGGTAGACCAACCTGCTCTGGCTAACCCCCATTTCCCCCGACGCCGACTGGTACTTGCTGGCCATCGAGTGGGCAACCTGGCTGTAAGCGCCGGTTGGGATTACAGTACTCGAATGGACGGCTGAGCTGGGCTGGTTGCTCCTCACGATCTGGGCCTTGGCTG
>NW_009699812.1:8241-15853 GCF_000703405.1 Apaloderma vittatum
TGGTGCGTCGGAGACAGAGCAGGAGACGTGGACTGGTACCCTTGCCTGGTTGGTGAACCCACGGAGCTATTGGACCTGAAATCAAAGACCTGATGAGAGCCAAGAGGTGAGCCAGAAATATAGGCTGAATCCCTGTGAGCTGGGGACGGGGGCGGGCTCTGGATGATGGGCAGCCCTTGGTTTGGCCTGGACTCTGTCTGCAAGCCAATGGACACGTTTTCTACATCCTGCTCAAGGTATTCCTCCTCAAAGATATCTTGCACGGAATAGAGCTCTTCGTGCTGCGCTTCAGGCTCAGGCTCCACCGGGAGTGGGGGCGGGGGCGAAAATGCTGCACCTGCCTGCACTCCTCTTCCACCCGCATCAGCAGCCGCTGGATCTCACGGTTGTTGGGACACAGCTTGATGGCCTCGTTCAGGTCCTCCAGGGCTGCTGAAAACTGCCTGCTTGACAAAGGGACAGAAAGGAGAACTGAAATTACTCTGCATTTGGACGGAGCCGCCATGGAGGCTCCTGAGGGTCAAGCGGTCTGTCCGCGTTACTGAGGGGGTGTCTTCGATCTTATGTGCCTCCCTCGGATTTATTTTCTCCAAACTGAGGGAAAACACCGCCAAGTCATTCTGGAGGAATGGCACAACCCTGACAAGCAGAAACGCCTGTCCTCTGCAGTGGCCGGTGCAGGCTCACCAGTGACTCCTTGTGGCCCCACCACAAGCTTTGTCCCTGCGTTAGCGAAAGGAGAACCAAAGCGCCGGCAAACTGAGAGCCAAGCTCAGCACCGTTGTAAACAAGCGCAACTTTGACCGAGTCGCAACCCCTGACGCCAGGGAAAATTTAACTTCTGCCCGATGCGAGGACCACACAGCGTCAGGGCTGGCTCCAGAGCTCAGGGGCTCCCATGGGTCAGCTTTAGGTCAGGCTTGTCTCTCTAACTCTGCAATGGGTTTGGTTGGCTCCTTCAGAACGAGGGAATCGAGCAACGTCGAGCAACATCGGGGAGCCCAGGAGCCCTCCCAGGGAAGCCTCTGCAAGGGAAAGGCCAGCCTGCGAGGAGGAAAAGGGAGGTGGGGGTTTGGGGAAGGGGGTTGTCGTTTACAGGGACACTGTTTGCTTTTGAGCAAAACCATCTGTTTCAGTGTGACTGTCACCTGGGGGAAAAGCTCCGCAGCGCCTCCCAAGCTTTTGCACAAGCCATTGAAAAGCTGGTGGAGGAAGGAAAAACATCCTGCTCCCCAGCCTGTGCTGCCCTCAGCGGTGCTGCTGGGCACAAACTGGGAAACAGAGAAGTAAAGTCCAAGTGATGACAGATTCTGCTGGGGAGACCTGGGGAGAAAAGGCCACTTGTGTGTGAGGAGGCTGATATCATCTGGAAAGGAACTCGGTTCTTACGCTTCCTTACAAGTGGTTTGGAGACAATGGAGGGGAAAACCATTAAAGGAAAGGCATTAGGTCAGTGTGGCTCAGCTAGCAGGGCTTGTCTGCAGAACAGGTCACGGCTTCACCTCCCACGTGCAGAGCCGGTGGGCCAAGGCAGCGCAGCGTCAGCTGGGCCAGGAGCCTGCTTCCACGCGTCGCCTCCAGCGTGGAAGGTCGAGCGGTGGTGGCGCCTGCCAAGCTACAATGTTTGCACAGGTGGACACCTCCAGCCACCGGCGGCTCTCCGCACCCCCGTGCGAGGCACCGCTCAAAACCGAGATGCGCGCAACGACAGCGCGCCCAGCCCTCGAGCACGGGGCTCAAAAGCAAGGCCTCCCATTCATTTAGGAATGGCATCGATCGGTTTTGAAACCGAGCCAATCTTTTAGCCTTTGGGGAGGTTAACAGGGGAATCCTCCAGGCTCCATCTGAGATGCAGAGATCCCAGTGCCGCAGCTCTCTGGAAGCTGGCTGCAGTGCTCTGAGCAGAAGCCACGGCTGAAAGCGGGCGCTTGCCTGCACAGTCACTGCACAGCTTGGCAGCAGCTTCTGCCTCGCAAAAAGCGTTGTACGACTGAGAGATGCATAGATTTTAAGGCCAGAAGACTTCACCGTGCTGAAGGAGTCTACCCTCTCACATGAACACAGGCCACAGGGCTTCCAAGAGTCATACTTGGCTTCGAGTCCAGGCTGTGGTGGAATTAAACCATGTTTTTAAAAAAGAATACCCAACTTTGGTGTAAGCGTTCCCAATGGAGTAAGATGCTCAGAAGAAATTCAGCTAAGATGAACCTCTCAAAACGTTTGCATTCAGCTGCCTCCAGAAATGACCAAATGAGGGAGGATGTCACTTTGAGAGGTTTGCAATCTCATTTCTTTGCCATTTCTTCCCTTGGGGACACTGGCACGGTTTTGCACGGTGGGTGCCTACATGACTGTGGCCAGGCTGGAAGAGACCAGCCCCTCGCACTTTTTCTCTCTGTCCCTCCTCACCTGCTGCTGCGTTTGGCCCTTGCTCTTGCATAGTAAGCTTCATAAGATTTCGGTTTCAGCTCCAGTGCTTTAGTAGCAAATTCCTCCGCCATTCCAAAATCCTGTCATTACAATAGGTGTGCAGATAAGTAATTGAATAGATACAGAAATAAAAATACAGTTTGGAAGCAAACAAACTTAATACAGACTTTTTTTTTTTGCATGTACCATGGAAAACTTGATAGTACTGGAATGTTTCACATGGAGTCAACATCATTTACAGCCAGAGAGCTACAATGGCATGTCCAAAGACTCTGCACGCTGTCAGCCCCCACAGAGGCCAGCATGCCACTGGCTCTGTTCTCACTGATTGTGTCCCCAACAAGTGCATGCAATCCCTCTCCAACAACCTACAGTCTTGGAGGAAACATCTGGTCTCGCAAAGGCTGGAATGTAATCTCATGAAGGATATTTTTTTTTTTTCCACGGTTGAAAGCAATAGGAAACCTTTCCCACGCCCTCTGCTTCCCACTCTGCAACACACGGATGTACTTCCAAGGGGCTGAATAGAGATGAAGGAAGGGACTATGGTGTCTCAGTACCTACAAACAGGACTTGCCTGGCAAAGGTCTCCTACCAGGGCCCCCGTTCCACCGTTCCTTGCCTCTCCCCTACACCTCCTCACCTGGGAGACTAGTTTGGGAGTGGGGAGGAAGAGGGTGACAGCATGGGATGGAGACTTCTCCAGGTGCTTCTGAGTGGCAGCGCCACGAGATCAGACTGTCAGCTGTGGTTCAAACCCCGCCAGTCATCCTCCCCCTTGCCTTGTCCTGAATGTTTTGCGGGCCACCAAGCTCAGCTGAAGCTCAGGAGACCTCTTCCCAGTGGAGGGCCTTCCATTTCACAGCCATACACTTCTTTGGCTTGCTGAGGGCTATGACCCTCAGCAGTTCTGGGAGAAGGTACCAAAGAGTATTCCTGACTTGTTCAAGCCTCCATAAACAAGCTTTTGCTATTTGGACATCCTGTACATGGTAGCTCATACTTGTATTTGTACCTTGAGTAGCAATTACTGAAGAGATCGTGCCTAACAGACTAAACTGGGAATGTAGTCAAGAGGGAGGTACCTTTATAGTCTCTTATCTGTAGGTGCAAAAACTGCAGGAGCCATTACAACCTTCTGAAATCTTCTATCACAAAACCTGGGATTCCCCAGTTAACAATAAAGCAAAACCACGGTCCTTACAGCACAGGCTCAGCCACAAGTCAGCTCGCTTAAAGAGAAGGTTCACGTACTTTCTACAAACTGTGTTGTTCGTCCACCAGCACTCAGATTTGAACTTCCACCGCTTTTCATCTTTCTCCCTCGCAGCTTAAAGAAACCCCTGTCCCCTCCAGAGTAATCTGTGCCAGCTCGTGGCCTCGGCAGAGATTTCACTTGTCAAGCCTCAGGAGGCTGGCAGTTGTAGAGGTGAAAGCTTGCAGGGCAAGGGGAGGTGGCACTTGTCTGCAGACCTGCTGCAGACGCCGGTCCCTAGATGCTGCTGGCTTGAAGCAGGGAGAGTGACAGGGATCTGGCAGTTCTGGGAGGAGAGGGGGTATGTGGGGGTGTTTCTGGATGAGTCACTGCCCTGGGGAAGTGCTAGCCCCCTAAGCATATGCTCCTTCATTTTAAATTAATTAGTATTCAAAGGAGAGCATCTCCTGGCTCCTCCCTCAGCGCTGCCCTAGAAATCTGGAAAACGCCTCCACCTCCAATTCACATCATCATCAAAAGGGGAGTAATAAAAAATTCAAAAAGCTATAAACATGGCAATGAATTTTTAATCGTCAGAAACGCATATTAAATCATGACTTCTTTTGCGTTATAAACTGACAGTGCTCTGTGAAGGACAACCAGGTTACACAGAGGAGAGATCTCAGGTCAAGGCACGATTACAGGAGGGACGTGTCTCTGTGCACGGGCAGAAAGCTGGTGGCTTGCGCTTAAGGCCACGAAGAGTGGGGACACTTACGTTCATTTTCCTCCGGCACCGCGAGAGGTTGAGAAGGAGCGACACCTTCAGCTCACGGAAGGTTTTCAGGTCTTCTCCAAACCCTTCCCTGGGGAATTTTTTCAGAGCATACTGGTAGCGCTGGGCAGCCTCTTTCACTTTACCTTTCTAATAGAAGGAGAACAAGTCAAAACACATCCTTGGGTTGAGTTTACTTCACGGCACAGAACTCGCTCACCAGCCCCACAAATGTTTTAGGCGGTTAAGGGAACACGACTCCACTGTTTAGTGCTTTTCTAGAAAGGAAAGCCAGGACATTTGATCAAGGGAACATCTAAGCTGGAAATGCAGATGCCTTGCGCAAGCTGAGTTCTCCCACTTCGCCCAGAGTCGTCACGCTACAGCGGGAAAACACAGCAGAAATCGTGTGAACTCGATACGACTCCATCTGGTTTCTGAATGGATGGTCTTTTGAGCTGTGTGATCAGTAACTCATTTCGGGAGAACACCCTACACCCAAAGCTTAGGAAGCACCAGGGAGGGTAAAGAATACGAAGCGTGGGACTTTGGGTGGAGTTCCTGGGGCTCAGAGAAGCCTCTGCGATAGCAAAGATAAAGGTTATGGCATCAACGTGGCTCTGAAGTTGGATTCATCTCCCTGGGCTTCAGATGTTTAAAAATTAGGTGTCTACACCTAAGCCCGTCAACTGGGTTCCTATTACAGTTATTGGGACACAAGAGTCACCTTCCAAGGGTGACTCATCTTTGCTATTTTGGGCACCTATTTTTGGGATGGGATGATCTGCACCCTGGAGGGGGACAGCCATGGCAGCGAGGGTGAAAGAAAGAGGGCAAAACGGGATCTAGGACGCATGCAATTAATGATGACCCAGACATAAATTTTGCAGCTACGAAGAGCAAGCTTTCAAACCTCGGAGACTCAGGTTTCTCAGCTGTATCATGCATCTCTGGCAGATAACTCCAGTTACAATGCCAGCTTCGCATATTTTCTGCTTCACCCTTAGAGCCTAACAGTGAATCATTGTTGTACTTGCACATTTTGTGTGTGTGTGTGTGCAAATCTTCAGGTTTTAAAGATCGGCTTTAAATAAACAAAGAGCAAAAAAGATTCCCTAGCTCTAACGGTGGAATGTCTCCCATGGGCTAAAGGACACAACAAAGCCATCTGTGTCCTCACAATCTGTTTTCATTGCAAAAAGTTTCTTCCACGAGATTTTTTTTTTGGTGATATACTATCTTGTTGCCTTGTTCCACAGCAGTGAGCCTGCTAGGTAAGGACAACCTTGCCAGATCTGATGCAACGACAGCAACACTCGGAATCTCTGTAAAACACTTGCGTTCTGGTGTTTTCAAAGAGGAAATGAAGCGCTGGCTCCAGTCCAGAATGCAGAGAGACCTGGCTTTGCTTCAGCTTCCTTACAGATTTAGGCAATCGATCCCCCTCCCCTCCCCAGCCCCACTAACCAAAACCAGTTTGCCACACGAGGAACGCTGTGAGCAGCGGATTTTCCTTGCCATGGGTTGAGGCAGCAGGACTGCTCAGTCAAAACCTCGTACAAAGTTACGCTGCAAGCTGCATCTGTTCAATTTTAACTTGAGCAACCTGGTCTAGTTAAGGGCATCCCCGCCCCTGGCAGGGATTAGATGATCTCTTTAAGTCCCTTCCAACCTAAGACATTCTATGATTCTCTGAATCTTTTCCAAGAACACTCCGATTCTCACCTTATAAAACATGTCTCCTTCCTCCATCAGCTTGCTCAACAGGATGATCATGATGTCTGGTTTGGAGGTTGCCATCGCCCATGTTGCTGGACCTGTAGTGTACAGGATGCATGATGGGTAAAAAACTCATACAATGCAAGGGTGGTAGGAAGCTGGGTGGAAAAAATATCCTGGGGTGGGAATTTCTGCTGGAGAGAACAACTTGGCATGGTCAAAGGGCAGAGAGCTCCAAATGATGGAGCTGACAATTCCTCTCGCGCCTAAATTATCGTCATCCACAGGGCAATGGTTTTCCTTTGCAGTCATTAAGGCTAATCCTAAATCACCATCACCAAGGTGGTCTGGGCAATGTCGGGAGCCATCTCCACAAGAGGGCAGTGCCGATTGTGGAACCAGCGAAGGGGGAACAAAATGTACTTCAAGAGGAAAAATCAGTGTGGTTACATAAAAGCATTTCTAAATTAAAATCTCTGGAAAGTGTACTAGGAAATCTGCAGTTCGGCTGTCGATAGGCGTTTTGTGTTTAAGTGGATTGTGATTTCCAGCTTCACCAGATGTGAAATACTAGAGTAGAAAAATCCATTAAGGTGGAAAAATACGACAAAGGGAAGGTGGTGCCCAAGTGCTGCTGGTGCCGAAGGCGTCTGTGGGGCTGGGGACATGCTGGCTCTGCGCAGGGGACCACCTGCCCAGAGCCAGTTGGGATCTCAAGGGCTAATACGGGAAGGGAAGGGGTGGCAAAATTTCGGGTAAACTCATTAGTGTGGGTGAAGAATAAGTCAACGATATTCTCTAAGTAGATTCAGTACATTTTGGGGGAAGGCGGTTAGTTTTTGAGTTCAAGTTATTCTCTGCAACAGTCATTAAAAAAATTATTTGAAGGTGAGGTAAATTAAAAGATTAGAGGTGTTGGGGACGCATGCAGGCTAAATCAAACAGGAGAAAGCAAGGCTGACAACAAAGCTATCAGATCGAAGCTGATGCTGACAGCAATGAGATATACCTCGTGGGCGACTCGGTAACGTCTGACAACCTTCAAAGAAAGGAGAAAACAAAAAGTTGTAGGAGAGAGGGGGGAAAAAAAATGGATGAAGGTGAAAAAAAAAAAAAGAAAGGAAAAAAAAGCAGCTGTGAGAGGCAGGCAGCAAAGAAGCCAATGCACCAGCAAAATCCCCTTTCACAGGAAAACGCAACGTGAGCAGCTGTGCGGCGCAGCGCGGGCAGCACCCAGATCTGAAAGCATACACAGAGCGAGTGAACGCAGCAGCTCACAGCAAGGCACGGACATAGTACGTTTGTCGACTCAGACTAGTAAAGATAGAAAGAGCATTACCAGAGGAAAGACCTTGCCAAAGAAACAGTTGTTTATTGATTAACTTTGCTAAGTAATATGACAGTAAAAAAAATAAATTTAAAAATCCCCCGTTTTAATAAAGAGAACGAGGCAGCCGTGACTCGCCGGCTGCTCTCGCAGTACGGATCAGCGG
>NW_009699812.1:15884-29001 GCF_000703405.1 Apaloderma vittatum
GAGTTACGCCGATACTCTCTGGGAAGCCAGCCCCGCTGCTCCGAGTCCTGCCTGAGCACAGAGCCAACGGCCCGTTGTCCCCTTGCCCCTACCTATTTTGGCTCCTTTCTTCAGGAGAGTGACGACGACCGAGGTGTTGCGGCATCCCACCGCCCTGTCGAGGGGCCGCATCCCGCTGTAGTCGACGTGCTCAATCATGGCCCCGTGGTCCACCAGGAACTGGACCTGCAAGGAGAAGCCCAACAGTTGGTTCTCCTCTGGGGTGAGACCTTCGGGTGCTGCTGGGGACGTCCGACCAGCATGGTTCTGCTTGAGCCAAAACCACCTCTCTCTACGGTCTGAGGGAACATCAACCTCATGAGCTCTCCTTCGTGGAAGGTGGAAAAATGCGACAAAGGGAAGGTGGTGCCCACGTGTTGCGGGTGCTCATATGAAGGGCCAGGACTCTACACGCTTCTTGCTACATCAGGTCCAACTGTACTGTACTATTTTAAGGCTTTTAAGCCAAGTGCTGTTTTCTTGTGCAGGTGTTACAGGCCACTCACCACCTCTGCATCGCCGTAAAACGCTGCCAGGTCCAGCGGAGTGCGCCCGTTTTTATCCGCGTGGTCGGTGGCGGCGCCGTTCTCCACCAAAGAGCGCACCACGGAGAGATGTCCCTTCAGACAAGCCCAGCTGAGGGCTGTCAAACCCTCCTTGTCCATCAGAGAGATGGAGGCACCTGAAAGAACAAGCATCGGTTCACCAGAGAGCTCTCTTGTTGAGAAACCATCCGCTTAGTGACGACAGCTTATTTTTAGAGAGCTATGTACATAATTATTAATTACTTTATTAACATTTCTCCCACCACAGATCCCACCCTCCACTGCAACTTCAAATGCACCGATAGGAACTGTGGCAAATGAGTTTATTCACACCAAGCTGCAAACTTTTTCGCACCTAGCTCTGTAGGCTTTTCTGGCAAACGTCTTCTGAGCAGCAGGGCGGATTTGAAATGCCTCATCTGAGACATCAATCTTTCTTTTTAACTGTTTTTTGTTTTCTTTTAATCAAAACCCATTCCAGCCCGTGTGAGTCAGAGATGAAGACCATTTTGCTGTTTCAGCAGGTCATGGCATACCAAGGGGAACTAAGTGAATTTAGCTCAGTTCTTCTTCCCCTCTTCCCCCCTCCTTTACCCAAATCGACACCATTTCCAGCGCGTTTCTCCCTGAATTTCACCCAATATAAATACGACGTTGTGGGATAAACTACTGCCAACTGCAAGCCAAGCAGAGAGGGACTTGACATTTTCTTGGATGAAGAAATCGCGCTGCCATACCCACGGGTCAGCATTGCTTCATACGGCATATGGATACGCGTGTGAGAGCTCAACAGCAGCACGAAGTGAACACTCCTCTTCGTGGCATGAAGACAACTCCTGTTGCCATGGCACAGGCAGGGCTCCGGCTCTCGAGAACGCAGGAGAGATGTGCATCATCTCTACTCCTCCAAGGAATCATGGCTACGTGCGGGATGCTCCTGCTTGCAGGCTGGGATGAATTGCTGCTGCAGGTTTTTTCTGCCACAGGTAAACTCAAAATAAATTGCCCAGTGTGAGATCTTTGCTGGCTCCAGAAAGCTCAGCAAGTGGGGGAATAACGCGAATTTCCTGAGCCTTCCTGTTCATCCCAGCAGACAGATCCTCTGGTTCGCACACGTCACCCACGACGGCAAACTGACAGGTCCTGCAGCTTGTTTGTGGGGAGCGCAACACCTGAACGTTTGTTTGGGGTGTGTTCAGGAACCTCTGCCCAGAGCACTCGGCACAGCCACGCTTCCTGCTCACGAAACGCACCGTCGAGCGCCAGCGAGGGAGGTGGGAACAGCGGCTGGGACAAGCCGGGGGGACACTGGCTGCACAGCAACTCGGACGTATGAGCTAAGGGATGGCACCGCAAACTCCCAACATCCTGCCAGTCTTCTCTCACGTTGCCCACACTGCACCCAGGAACCCTTCAGAAGCTCTCTGGAAGCCCTCCAGGTGATCCTCAGCTGACTCAAGGCCAACTTCTGCTCAGCATGGCAGGATAAAAGCTGGGCTTGTCCAGCCTGGAGAAGAGGAGGCTGAGGGGAGACCTCGCTCTCTGCAGCTCCCTGAGAGGAGGCTGTAAGAGAAGTGGGGGTCGGTCTCTTCTCCTACGTAACAAACAACACAAGGAAAGCGCCTCAAGTTGCACCAGGGGAGGTTTAGATTGGATATTAGGAAAAGTTTCTTCCCTGAAAGAGTTGTTAAGCATTGGAACAAGCTGCCCAGGGCAGTGGTTGAGTCACCATCCCTGGAGGTATTTAAAAGCTGTGCAATGAGGTGCTTGGGGGCGCCGGTTAGTGGTGGACCTGGCAGCGCTAGGTTACCGGCTGGACTTGATCTTAAAGGTCTTTTCCAAGCCAAACGATTCTATAGAGCCTCATTTCTTTCCTCCTTATTTGTACCAGCTACTTTACTGCAATAAAACCGCCAAAGTCTTCTCTTGTGTTTTCCCTCTGACTCTTCCGGAGCAGGTGAGAAAACTCCTGCAGGAAGAGGGAAAGGCTGGAAAATCACATCATCACTCAATTTCCCCACTCTTCACGGTCCAGTGGAAGAGACACCCTGACCCACAGCGTGACGGGCACAGACTTCAGGGCATCACTGCAGCGACGCGAGCTGAGCAGCCAACGCATACAGCTTCAGAAATGCTCCGAGGCAGGCTGGGCGTAACCTCTGCCGACACACCGAGCTCCCAGCACAACCTCTGCTTGTCTCCGACAGCATCTTTGGCTTCTCCAGGGATCTCCGACCCACTTAGCATTGAGGCATGGATGGTTTCGAGGACAAGTGGCTTAAGGTGGTGACCTCACGGGACCAATCTCTGCTGCAGTGGGAAAGATTTTGTTGAGGTAAACCCAGCTTGTTTCTAGGAAGGGCTGAGCTGCTCTTTTGCTAAAAAAAAAAACTAACTGTCTGAACATGAGAGTTTATGATTCAGTATGTTACACACAGCAATGAGCCAGCTGGAGGAAGAAAAAGAAAGGACTGATGCTTGGAGATTTGAAAGTTCTCCCCTGGGTGCTGAGACCCTGGCCCAGGTTTGCCCAGGCAGCCCCATCCCCGGCAGTGCCCAAGGCCAGGTTGGACGGGGCTTGGAGCCACCTGGGCTGGTGGCAGGGGTCCCTGCCCATGGTTGGAGGGTTGGAACAAGATGATCTTTGAGGTGCCTTCTGACCCAAACCATTCTGTGATTCTAAAAATAAGCAGGGAGTGGCTGGGATGGTCGGGTCCCTTCCGTGCATCCGAAGCTGTGGTGCCCAGGCAGGGTTAACCCACCTCGGGGATGAGGCTCAGCACTGGACGACGAGACAGCCGGGAGCAGCACCCACACCTGCTGGGTACCCTCAGGTAGCAAAAACACCGAGAGTTTGATTTTTTTGCAGAAAAAGGAGATTCAGAATCAAGCTCTCTCCAAACAGATCAAGCATCAAGAATTATTTTGCTTTGTGTAGCACAGACCCATATAAATATCCTGGCTGCTACCAGGAAACTTTAATTCACCCTTCACTCGGCCATTACTTCTGGGTGTTAAGCGAGAGCAATAGGTAGCTCTAAAAATTTCGATTTCAAATTGATTGATGACTGCAACTCTGTTAATAAAAAGTGTTTACAAATGCTGACTGTGTTAATCAAGTAGAGTCAAATGAGATTTGCTTTGCAACACACTAATTAATGCTTATGGCTTATGATTCACACACTTGGATTTTAATGAAACATTGAACAGGACTGTCAAACTCATTTTAATTAAAATACACCATATATCACTGTACTCTGCCCAGGCTTGAGCTACCTTTTCAGGATCAGGTGTTACACCATATTTAGTGGAGTTCATTAATCGGTTTAGAAGAATGGACCTTTTAGAGTGAAAAAGATGTTCGCTTTTTTTAGTTCTTGGTCTCCCAGTGTCCCAAGAACCAGGGAAATATTGCGTGCATTTGCTGGCCATCTCATAACCAGAACCAGATTATTTTGTATTTTCATCCCCTACTGAACCAGTCTTAAACAATCTGCACAGTTCTCAAGTCTTGCAAAAAAAAAATAAATCACTTACTTTAAGCCTTTTACACAGATTTGGTCAAGTTGCAAAAGGGGCCATTTCAACTCAAACATGGAGAGGGTTACTTTGAAATTTTTAAAAAACCAGAACATCAGAAAAGAATTAACCGAATTAATTGACAAGAAATTCATGCCTCAAACTGATCTCTGCCGTGTCCCTGTGCAGGTTACAGCAGTGAACAGCACGGATCCCACTGGCCTGTGGCTCAGGACAGAAAGACAGGCAATGAGGAACTTGTTATTGGAAACCTGGTGATTTTACAGTGAAAGTGTGTTCTTACAGCTACTATACAAAATATTCAAGTGCCTCACATCTCAGCTAAGAGGTCAGACACAGTCACTTACGATATGAAGATAACATCCCTTTCCAAAGAGGGATCTTACCTGAAATAAAAATATCATTATAAAAATATCATTAGACACTGAAAGTACCGAGCAAAGTGAATCTGTGGATGCAAAGCTGAAGGGCAAAACAATTCTGGTTTATTTCCAACAAATACACCAAATCCTGTCGACGCTGGTGTCAGTAACGTGGGCAACACTACTAACAGGAAATGGAAATGTTAAAACATGTCCCAAACTCTGATCCTGTGGTTGTCTTGCCTGCCTGCACCACAGCGATGCTGACGGTTCAATCACATCGCTCGGTGACTTTATTGTCTCAGGGGAAAGCTCCAAGCGTGCTTCAAGGGCATATTCTTAACGCTCAAAGCACCTACGATACGTTATTTTATTTTCTTCCTCAAATGCATGGTTTCGAGGCTGTGAGCACCAAACGCAGACACAAAACGGAGAGCCAGGATTAAGGCTACGACTACTCCAGTTGTGTTCTCCAATCAGCTGGATCTGGTGCCCAGAACCGCTCCCACCGCCCGATCCAAACCATCCTGTGATTTTACCACGTCTCGCCATGGCCGGTCTCCCAACACACTTCCAAGCGCGTGCTCTAACCTTGCGCGAGCAGGAACTCCACGGTGCCCAGGTGTCCCTCGGATGCAGCCATCATCAGCGGCGTCCTCCCCTGCTTGTCTGCCATGTTCACATCAGCGCCGTGCGTCAGTAAGAGATCGACGATCTGCAACACACGAAGCAAGAACACACGGTCTATGTAAAGACCCAGCTGGGGAAAAAAAAACAGAGTCAAGGAAGAGCAGAGTGGTCCCCATGTCGTGAAACCTCACGGCCCAAGGCATGGTGCCCTCTGGGGTGATGGCTCTGGGGTTAGGGAACAGAGAAGCAATGGTGGTATAAGGGCAGGACCTTTTAAGCCAGGCTTTGGGAGACCTCAGAGCCGCCTTCCAGTACTTAAAGGGGCTACAGAAAAGCTGGGGTGGAAAAGGGGGTGTAGTGACAGGACAAGGGGTAACCGTTTCAAACTGAAAGAGGGCAGACTGAGATTCTTCACGGTGAGGGTGGTGAGGGACTGGTACAGGCTGCTCAGAGAAGTTGTGGACATCGCCTCCTCCCTGGAAGTGTCCAAGGCCAGGTTGGACGGGGCTTTGAGCAATCTGGGCTGGTGAGAGGTGTCCCTGCCCATGGCAGAGGGTTGGAATGAGCTGAACTTTAAGGTCTTTTCCAACCCAAACCATTCCAGGATTCTGATAATGGCAAGAAAACACAGTACTTAAGCTGTCTGCAGCCAGCAAGAGCCTGGGGGGTTTGAAACATCAATATTGCCGCTTCTCACTCCAACCACTCCCCCAAGGAGTTGTGGTTTCTCTTCTCCACCTGTATTTGGGTGGGACGGAAGGGATGGTCCCGAGGAACTCGCTCACCTGCCAGTGGCCCTGCCTGACAGCGCTGAAGAGCGGAACGACCCCGCGGCGGTTGGGCTGTGCCACCGCCGCTCCCTGCTCCAGGAGGAGCCGGCAGACGTCCAGCTTCCCGCGTCCAGCCGCCGCCGTCAGAGCTGGGGAGAGAGGAGAGCAGTGAAGGGAAGGAGTCACGCTTCCCATGAAACTTTTTTCCAACCCAGAGCCAGGTCTTTCTGCCGGATGCGGAATCGATGCTGCCTGAAATGCCAAACGTACCTCACGATGGGGAAACACAAAGAGAATGGGCTGGGTCAGTACAGTTCTAGCTCTTGCTTGTCATTTTAGTTTACTTCAAAGGTCAACTCTTCCATGAAAAGATCTCCTAACATCATGGAAAGAGGCTGACTGGGACAGTCAGCTTTTATTATTTTCCACAAGGTGCAGTGAAGCTGGCTGAAAACCACAATAAGTGTAAAATAATCTACAGGCACAAGTGGCTGAGGTTTGAGGTGTTGCTGCAAAGAACCGTAGAGCCTCACCATGGGAAAGCTTCACCATTCCCCTCTGTACCTCCCTCCTTGCAGGTTTCCCTACTCCAAAAGACACAGGTGTCTTAGTAGGGGCACGACGTCCAGAGAAAACCCAGGTCTTTAGGTATGTGCTGTCTCGACAAGACCTTCTGCAACCTGTCCTTGACTCATTCCACCGTGACTACAAGAGAGCAAGTGAGGGATCAGGCTGGAGGTCCTGACAGATCACTGCCAGCCACTCGCTGTCAGCCAAATTTGCGGGTTTTCTCCGACTGAATAAGCACAGAGCAGCGTAATTCAGATGGAGGACTTTTTATTTTTAATATCTCACTATAGCTTGTGCATTTTTGAAATTCAGGGAACAACTGGAAAGCAAAAATGGTCTGAGCATGTTCACCTCTTCTCCAAGGCTAATTCTAGGCTTTGTTTCTGGCCAGGGCTGATTTTACCAGCAAAGGACTTCCTGCAAAACCAAAATTAGCCTTTGTTTCCTGTGTTACAGACGCTCACACTGTTACAGGTGGGTAGAAGTAACACCCGACAGCTCCTTCCCTGACAAAATGTGATCTGGTAACTCAGAGCGTACGGCTGGGGTCGAAAAGACACATTCCATCTGAAAATAGTTCCAAGTGCGGGACCTGCCTTTGACTCGCCTTTGGTATTAATTTTAGACTTTTTGGTTCCTCCCTCCTCTCCCCAACGTTCTGTGCACTTCAGCACAGCTCCTCCGGCTCCGTGCTCTGCTGCTTCTAGCAGGAGTTTGAGCAGAAGGTGGGAGTCTATTTCTAACTGACGTAGCTTGTTTTTTCTCTGAAGTACATTTCTGTGGGATGGCTGCTTACGAGGTGTTGATGGGTTTCCAACTGCAACACTGTTAATGTTGGGGGATTTAATTAATTCTCTGTTCTGCTTCACATAACGGTTGAGTTTTCTTCTCTCGGGGTTGAGAGCCACAAAGAGTTAAAAGAAAAATCATCTCGCTGCCACAAGCAGAACATACTGCAAAATCTATAATCAGATCCATGTGGGCTTTAAACGTAAGCCACAAATATAGAAGGAGGACTGTGTGTAATGTGCACGGCAAAGGGATCAGCATGCAGGCTTTTGGGTTCTATTTCTAAACCTGCCTGCATTTGAAGTGTTGCAGGTTAATTCGAGGTATTTCACGTCAAAACGACTTAAGTTTGCCAGAATGAAAACGCTGTAAATCACCTGTTTGGTGTTCACGATCGAATGGTTTTTGGAAAAGACTTTACTGAACCAGGATGACTTGATCCATGGCCATACCCTTGTCCACTCCGCCTTGCAATCCACTCTACACAGACCGATGTGTCTCTTGCTACTCCGTTCCTCAGGGTCAAAGCAACTGATGTGGGTACGTAGCTCCAGCCTGGGCTTTGCAGCTCCAGCTCAAGATTTGCTCCAAAGCTTCTGTGCTGCTGAGCAGTCAGACCTTGCTGCTTCAGGATGGTTCCACGCTGATGACCTGGATTTGCTGAGAGAAACCTATCCAAGCTCGCCTGGTGTAGTGCACAGATATCTAAGCATTTATCCTCAGAAATGCAGAAACGGAGTCTCCGAGGGACAAAAGGAGCTCGAAGCAGCTGGATCCTAGGAGGCAACTCTCCAAGATACATCCAGACTTCATAAGCACCACAGGTTGGACTAGATAACCGGCTGTGGTTCCTCCAACTGCAGCGAGCTGGACCGTCTGCTCCTGCTCTCAGTGCAGGTGCCTCATCCTCCTTCTCCAGCCTCCATCTCCAGCCTTCTCACCAAAGCGGCTTTCAACATGCCCAAGCTCCAGCTCCACCGCTCGTCACCTCACGCACAGAGCACCATCCTGTGGCTGGTATCCAACTGTCCGAGCCCAAAAGCTCAACTGAACTACTTCAGAAATAACTGCTTATTTCAGCCTTCTAGCACTCCTTAGACAGACTTATCAACCTGCTTCTGACATCACCCATGTGCCTACTTAGACTCCAAAAAACCCATAACAGAAGGTAAGGCTGTGCCTCTGTGTTGAAAGGAGATTGGAAAAACCAAGGAAAGGTGAAGAGAGGAAATGAGATAAACAGAAATGGTTTTGTTTGGAGTTTTACTGTCTGCCAGAGAGCCCCTGTGGCCAAGCATGAACAAGGTGAGTCCACCAAGCCCAGCCAAGGATCCTGGGCTGCAAAACAGGAACGTTCATTTTGCAGCTTTTCCATGAGGAGGCTGTGCCAGGAGAACAACTCACTGTGCAATAATAAAGTCTTGGTATAAACGTCACAAAACCAGCTGCTGCACTTCTCAAAACATGGCTCCAACAAAACCCAAGAGGAGTTTCAGGTGCCGACGTGCCCCGCTCCATCAGCAGACAATGTCAGATAAGCCACAGCCTCCAATGCCAGGGACCTGTTTTCTTAGAGAAAAACCAACTTTATCATGAGAAGGAATCATTAAATTGCTCCTAGATGACACTTGTAGTTGTTTCACAGCCTGGCAGCAAGACAAATGTAGTTTGATGCAAGTCCTTTGCACCTCCAGCTCTGATGGAATTATTACAAGTGACTCAGATACTTTTATACTGGGTTTTGATAACAGTCTCATCCCAGGGGGAAATATTCCATCTGGAATTGGCTACAGAATGCTGTCAGCAATTTCTAAACTTATGATGTAACTTGGCCCTGCCATTTGGATGATATCAGCCTGATATCATTAAGCCAGGCTATCAGGTCTGCTCTGCAGAAGATTAGACACATGAGCAACAAGTATCAAAAACCAGCCGTGATTCAGATTTTTAGAGCAGATTGCTATATTTAGGTGGAAACCACAGTTTCTCTACACAGAGTCTAAACTCGCTCTTTGCTTTTGGGAAAACAGTAATAATAAAGCAATGTGAAAGGGAATCTTGAGATCATAATAACTTGTCCTGTCTGTGACAGGACACAAGACTGCTGAATTGAGTGGTTGGCTCATTTTTGCTCATTTTACCATTTATATTTAATGGGATAAATGGGCGTTCCTTTGAGGCAGCTCCTCTACTTGTGTGCAACCCGCGAAATCAGAAACCTGCATTCCCAACTACCTCAGTTACTCAGAGACCGCTCTCAGACAGAGGCACTCCCAGCTGTGGGCACGAGTCCAGTTTTTGGTGTTGTTGGGGGCAGAGGTATGGGAAGAGGGGACAACAGACATGGAAGAGTCTTCTGCAAACGCTCTCGGCTTTACACCAGGCTTTGGCAGCTTCACCCAGGGCCAGTTGAACTCGAGGAGCGTGTCGGTAACGTCTGATGTTGCCCATGAGGTTACATTGCAGGGAGACACCTTTAGGGGCTTCCCATCGACCTCTGAAGGCACCTGGATTGCCTGAGGATGGCCCTCAGGACCCAACCACCAGGGACACTTCGGATGAGCCATGTGTGGCGCGGTCACCACTGTGACCTGCGTGCTCACCAATGGCAGAGCCGCCGTCCTATTGCCCGAGCTCAGCCATGTCATTTGACTAATTCCACATTTCATTTCTCTTTTCTGCCCTAACATCCTAGGGGCACATTTACATCGATTATTCGTGGATGTTGCCCTTCTTTCTGCTCCTTCCCTCCAGCCAACGCACGGCTCCCTGCCGGGACAGTTCACCCCTCCCCACTTTTGTCCTTTAAACTCAGGGGTGGCACTTTTTGATAAGAATCTATTCAATACAAGGCTCTAACAAGGCTACATTTTCAAATGTACAGGGTACCCATCAGCTAACCCAGCTTCTCCCTGTCCTCCCTTCTAACCAGAAACAACCCGACGAAGACGGAACGTCAGCCACTGGCTGTACCCTTGAATCGTGTCGCTTTTAAACAAAGCTGACAGAATCAAAATCAGCGCTCCGTTACCCAGACAGGAACATTACCTTGGTGTATTAAGTTGACAGGAACATTACCGGTGATGCAAGTAGATTAGCAAGTCAAGTACAAAAGACAGCGGATGATATTTATGAGGTCGTTGGAGTTAAAAGTTAACAACTCCAGGTTTGTGGAGCTCAAGACATGGAGATGCCAGGGTGTTTCGGATCTGTGGAGTGGAAGGGGTGAACGGCTGCTTTTGGTTTGGCAGAAGTTAGGGAAGCGGGGCTTCTCTGTTACACGCATCAACACAAAATCAGAGTACGATTGCACAAAGGGACGTTTGTTTAATTACCAGGTGCTAAATAATGAGAAGTTTTCAGAAAATGAATGGACAATTTTAACAGTCGTGGTGCTGTATGTAATGGGGAAGGGGGAAGAGCAAGATGCTTTGGATAAATATGTCAAATATCAAGAAAGAGCAGAATTTTTTGTCCATCTCACTTAACAAGAGATGTTTCATAGGGGTTAGCTGCCTGGTTGTCAGAGATGCTGCTTGCCTGCACACTCCTGCAAAGTGCCAGGAGCTGCAGAAGCTCAGGATTTTCAAAACCCAAACTCCTCTGTTTGACTTAAATCGTGCAAGCTCTGCCCTGGCACCTGTAAATCACCTGCAATCAAATCAGAGGAACTGATCCTCCTACTTTCATCAAAGCAATGCCCGGGGTCAGGGATGCATCAGGTGACAGGGAGCCCATAAACACAAATGCAGACATGCAAGAAGAAGCTACAGCATCTACAGAAATCACCTGTCTCTCCCCAAAGGCTGTCAAAGCTGTTGATTTGTGCTCGCTCCACCTCCTCTTCGTCTTTTTCTGGAAGATCGAGCAGGTAGGAGACAATCTAAAACAAAACGACACGTCAGCTCACGAACTTGGATGCGTTATATATAAACTGCTGACATCTTAACACGAGCTGCTCTGAATGCACAGAGGAAAAGGAACACTCTCTCCCCGGCACCCCGAGCTCAAGGAAATATTCTTCCAGAGCTCCATCACCAAACCTGCTGTCCTGCACACGTGAAAGAAACAACCCAAGGGTCTTGATATGACCGCGCACGATGAGCTTTTGTAGCACCAGCTCCTTCTAACAGTGTCTGTCCTGCTGTGGATGAGCCTGTGCTGGCAGAGGACGCCTCTCTGTGCCGCAAACAGCGAGGAAACACCGGTGTGTCCACCCGCACTGACTGGCGCGGTGCAATGGGTGCGATTGTCCCCTTTTACTGCTGGGGAAACCGAGTCACAGACAAGCGATGTCATGGCACAGCGATACTTGTTAGCCTCTTCATTCTCATAAGCTGCAGCCAAGATGAAGGTACTTCCAGAAACTGTTAGCTCCTTTCTAGCAAATACCATTTTTAAGTAGACTGTTAAAAAGGTTTCCACTGTTTTCCTTCCAGCTGCGGATACTTGAAACCCCAGAGAAGCAAATTAACTTCTTTAAAGGGTAAGTTAAAGGACTTAATTGACTGAAAACTGGCAGAAAAAAATCAGTACTTGGTTCATATGACATGAGGAAGCGAGAGGCTCAGCAGAAAATGGAGATTTTACGTTTGTAACTGAAGGACAAAAACGTTTTTTTCTCATTCTAGGGGAATCAATTATCTGCTGGGGTCTAGGATCCAACCAGCATGTTCTGAGCACCTGCGAGGAAGCTGTGTCTGCTTCACTGCCCATGGGCAGACAGCAAGGACTCCAATGTGGTTCCACCAGTGATTAAGATCACTTTATAAACACACTAAATACTTGTTTTATCACCAAAGCTGGAGATGAAGAGCACACTAATCATCAGCTCGAATCTCCTATGACTGCAAGCACGTCAAAACACGGGACTGCAGTACTTTCTGTGAGCAGCCCTGCACCTTTTCTGGCAAAAAAGAAACATTAAACAATTCCAAAACTCCCTTCTGTAAGTTATAAAAGTGACCGGGATTATTTGGGGGTAAACCCTAATTTTAAAAGTTTTGGGCCCCGTTACAAATTATGGCCTCAGCCTGCAGGTTTTTAGGGTTTTGAAGTCACATCTGCTTCTAATGGGTTCAACTCACAGTCACTTAGCTAATAAGAATTTCCAATCCAAACTATTCCACGACTCTATGAATTTCCCAGCTTTCTTTGATTAGCTCCTCTGATCTGAGCACATTACCTATGTTTTCATGGATTATGCTTAACAAAAGCAAAATCTAAACTCTAGTAGATGAGGGGACCTCAGTTTAGCAAAGAAATCAATCAATGCAAAAATCCTTGAGGATGCTTCTCGGTAGGAAAACACAGATCATTTTCCACATCACAAGTCTTGATCAGTGTGACAGGAGGAAGCTCTTCAGCTCTTCTCTCCCCTCAACCAAAGAAACACGGTCCCATGAAGGACAGAGGTGCTGACTCCACCTCCAAGACCTTTTCAATACTTAAAGGGGGACGATAAGAAAGATGGGATCATCTTTCTAGCAGGCCTTGCTGTGATAGGACAAGGGGCAATGGTTTTAAACTAAAAGAGGGTTGATTTAGACTAGATATAAGGAAGAAATTTTTTAGGGTGAGGGTGTTGAAACACTGGAACAAGTTGCCCAGAGAGGTGGTGGAAGCTCGACCCTTGGAAACAAAGCTGGTGAAGGGCCTGGAGAACAGACCTTGTGAGGAGCGATTGAGGGAGCTGGGTCTGTTCAGTTTGACAAAGAGGAGGCTGAGGGGGCATCTCATCATGCTCTACAATTACTTGAAAGGACATTGTAGAGAGGTTGGTGCTGGAATTAGGGACAGAACCAAGGGGAAGGGTTTCAAGTTGCAACTGGGCGAGTTTAGGCTGGACATTAGGAAGAAATTCTTCACGGAA
>NW_009699812.1:29016-31467 GCF_000703405.1 Apaloderma vittatum
GCCCTGGAACAGACGGCCTGGGGAGGTGGCTGAGTCGCCATAACTGGATGTGTTCAAGTGTCGTTTAGATGTGGTGTTGGGTGATGTGGTTTAGGGGTGACCTTGTAGTGTAGGGTCAGTGGTTGGACTCGATGATCCCAAGAGTCTTTTCCAACCTGAATTGCTCTAGGATTCTATGATTCTAAGGTTAGGATGGATGAGGCTATGAGCAACCTGATCTAGCTGCCCCTGCTCATTGCAGGGAACTCGAGGACCTTTAAAGGCCTCTTCCAACCCAAACCATTCTCTGATTCTCTTTGGTCAATGTTTTGGTTGGGAAATACTCGGTTTCCCAGCCCGCAGAGGCAGTGCCATGCTGGCAGGGCTCCCCTCGGTGTATAACCCATGCTGGCCGCCGCGATCAGCGCTTGCTGGATGGCGTGGCTCTTCTTGAACACTCCCTGCTGTTGTCCAGCCATGGTCCAGTCGCATTGGATCAAGAATTTCACCACCTCCAAGTGTCCTCTGAGGGCAGCGTGGACCAGAGCGCACTGACCGTTTTTGTCCAAATGATCCACCTTGAAAAGAGACAACAAAACGCAATTAAGTCCTATCGCGGGCAAAATGTCTTCATTTCTTCAGTTTCCAGCCCCGGTATCAAAATAATGCCTCATGCGCAAAAAGTGCATTTTTTTGGGCAAACCATCCCTTCTACAACCAGAGAACAACACTCCCAAAGTAACTCAGCCTCAGGCTTAGGCATCCTCTTGGCCACAAGTGTTTGCTTGGGCAGGTTACCATTATTTTTAGCTTTCTTCAGACTCACAAGGCTGCAAAAACCTTTTCCCCTTCGCATCCTAAAGTACAGCGACCGTGTTTTCTTGCGGATTGAAATCGTACACACTGGTACCACCTCCTTCATCCAAATCCACAGCAGGAAAAGCAGCTTGTTTGCCACACAGTGTTTTTTTCTGAGACACACAACACATCTCAGCCTGCAGCTGAAGGCACAATGTGAACCCAACGCAGGCAGAGGTCAAAAGGAAACGGCCACCGAGCTTGGTGGCCCAGCAGGAACTTATTTGGCCAGCTTTTCAGGACTGGACATGCTTTTCACTCCATGCCTGCAATACATCAAATGAGATTTCTAGGTCTTGCCCCAACACCAGTAACTTGCAGAAAACAGACCAGCTGTTGTCCTGCTGCCCGTTAACCCTGTCGGTGCTCTGCAACACATTAGTTCTCATTTCTCATATTAAAAAATGATAATTCATTATTATACTAATAAATTTATTAATCTTATGGTTATGTATTACATATGAGAAATATTTCTCATATTATAATACATTAATATTAATATACTTATGTTTCTCCTTTCTCCACCTAAGCAGCAGCCAGAATCAAAACATGCCTTCAAACTAAACCCAGCTGGTTTTGGGGTATTTCCTCAGTACTCATGGGAAGCCGTGAGCGGCAGGACTTTTGCATTGCATTGTGTAGCCCAAATATTCCGCTTCTCGGAGATGGAATGCTGTTTCTAACCAGCAACTGTCAGGGAGTCATTCAACTCTCTCAAAATATCCCAACAAAAGCACATTTATTTATTTTTTTCCTTCATCCTGTCTTCACATTATTACAGACAACATGGCAAGATCTAAAGGGGTCCCTCAGTCATCCCGACTGTCATAGCAAAACTGCACAAACCCCGTATTTAGCTTTCTGAACTGAAGCTAAACATAAAGAGAAACCGCAAATTGTTTCCAGGAGGCCCCACTTCAAAAATCAGCGCAATTTTCCTCTTCGACAAAATATTTAAACTCGACTCATTATATACAATTAAAACTCCAAACACTCACCACAAAGCTAAACAAAGATCTTTTTTTCTAGGGCAAGTCTGATAGAAGTTTTTTGGAGAATGTGACTCGAGGAGGTATTTAAAGAAGGCTCCATGCTGCAAACCCAATGTTGCCGTTTGAACCTCGGGAGGTTCAAGGACTTCTCCAGAATGTCCTTCAGCCGGCCGCTGGTGCGGTGTGACTTGGCACTTCCTACCTCAGACCCGATTTCCAGAACATTAATTACCAACTCCTGGGAGTTCACAGAATCACAGAACTGTATCAGCTGGAAGAGATCTAGAAGATCATCAAGCCCAGCCTCTGCCTCGGCCCTATCAACCAGCTACATGATCCCCCCCAACGCAACATCCACCCTCTTAAACCCCTCCAGGGACAGGGACTCAAGCCCCTCCCTGGGCAGCCTGTTCTGACAGATGACAACCCTTTCAGTAGAGAAATTCTTCCTACTATCCAATCCGAACCTCCCTTGGCACAATTTGGATCCATTTAAAGGCTGAGGGAGCTGGGGCTCTTTAGCTCGGAGAAGAGAAGGCTGAGGGGTGACCTCATTCATGTTTATAAATATGGGAAAGGGGAGTATCAGGGGGACTGAGCCAGGCTCTTCTCAGGGATGTCC
>NW_009699813.1:0-32962 GCF_000703405.1 Apaloderma vittatum
AACCCTTATCAGGGTAAAGCGGTTCAAGACATCAGCCTTTCTAGTTTGTGTGCTGCATGGATATCTCTGCAGACCTCCCTCACTAAGCAAAGCCCTTGCAATTCCAATAATTTGATTAAAACTCTACATGCTCTAGCAGGCAGGGTGCCGAGTCCTAGTTCAATATTCCTTGTCGCTTCCCAACATATTCTTATGAGATAGATCTTGGACCCTCCTAAACAACCCTCAGTTTGTCAAAGAATCACTGTCTCGAATTAGGAATATTTGCTGTAGCCAGTCTGTACATCCATAAAGGTAGACTTCTAAACATTGAAGAGTGCTGATTGGGATACATTTTAAGCTTTATATGTCTAATATCTGGTGCATAATTTATAAAGTGAGCAGCAGTGATGCCTTTTTCCCTCAGTCTGCTGGGCAGAAGCCATCTTAGCTTTTGCAGGAGGTGTGTACATGCGCACAGGCGCCAGTATGAAAGCTTCAGCTTGCTGTATTATTTCATGACACTGTACAGATGGTCTTCTAGATTAAAAAGGAAATGCCTCTGGCAAACTGTGCTTTACACTGTGATTGATGCTATGAGGTATAAGCTTAGAATTTCTCCAAAATATGTCCTCTACTTATCTAGGCTTTTTTTTTTGGCCGGCTAATAGAATGGTGTAACACAGAATACTTCTAAACAATTAACAAATACTTGTAATCTGTTCAGATATTCACCTTTGATATTTATAATTTGTAAAGATTTCTTTAACTATGACTTGAAAGGGACACATCTGGACACAATTAAGCATCCTACATTCAGCAATGGCTGGTGGCTATTTTAAAATAAAAAACAAAATGAAATCTCTATCTTCTCCATCTCAGCATTCTACAATATCTCCTTCCTAACCAGCAAAACATATCTTCAACCAGTTTATTCCATCTCTACTGAAATAAATTTCAGGGAATAGTGAGCTATCTTCCCTGAGCAAGAGATAAAAAGCTGCCTGCTTCATATTTGAGATGTGCCTTTATGTGTTTCATATTTATTTTACTTACCATTTTCATCAATTTCCAAAATGTCAAACATAGCATTTCTTCATAAGGATTTTCAATTTTGGGTGACACATTAGTCATCATCCAACTTGAAGCAATATTGAAAACTCTCACTGAAGTAGACATGTAAGGGGTCAAAATAATCAGAATATTCTAGTTTTAGAGTTCAGTTGTTAGTGTAAAGTTTTAACTTTTAGACCAGAATAAAAAGCCTCTATCTTTCCTTTGAAAATTGAAATGAAAAATACCCACACAACAGATTAATTTAGGATTTTTTGGCCTTTGAATGGCGTATTATCTGATTCCCTAAGTGTCGTATTGACAGTTGATTAATGCCGGCTGAATGTAAGAGTCTGGAATGTGGTAGGTGACAATTAATGCCTGTGAGTTTCATTATGAAGATCCTAACACTTCACTAATTCAGCATATTCCTGTAAATGCAGGTCCAAGAAGTGGAAGTGAAATTTTCAGATAGGTTCCTCTTTGCCTACTTAATACTTGCTCCCACTGAAGCAGTTGGAGATTAGTAAGAGAGAATAAATGAGGTATGTGCAAGGCAGTCCAGTTTTATAAACGCCACCTTGCACCTTATTTGAGTGATGTTACAGGCATGACATTAGCAGAATTGCAGGGCAAATCTAAGACACAGGGTAGAGAGTATTATTTTTCAAATCACAGATGGCAAAATTATTTTTCTTCGCTTAGCTGAGAAATACAAATTCCATGCATTCTTTCCAGGTGAACCATTAAGTTAAATACTAATTTGGGAATAGGAGGGTGAGAGTTCTTTGGTATTGATCTTTTATTTCAGAGATAGTTAAATAGCCTGATTTTTATATCTGATCAAAGGCCTAGTTTTTCTTCTACTGAAGTTAATGGCTATGCTCATATTGATTTCTTAGAATGCTGGATATTCTTCCAAATTAATTCTGTGCTAAAATAGGGCAATCTGTTTTCATATAAAAAGTGAAATTTATGGTCAGGCCTAGCTCAGTATATGTTGTTGAAGACTATGCAGGGCTTCAGCAATCAATGCAAAATGATAAAAAATTAAAAGGAAGAAGCAGTCTGTCAATAGCACTCCTGTAACAAAGGGAATGCTTGTTTTATATTGATTAGCTCCTGTTAAATAATGCATTACGGCTTCACAACCATATATACTCTTGCAGGCTTGTTTTCTGCAAGCAGTGGCAGTAGAGAAATGCTCTTAGAGAGCAAGGAAATCAATACTGTATCTGTAAACACAGTTGCAAATGCAGTCCCATGGCTCACCCTCCAACCTGCAGTTGCCCATTAAGCCAGAATAGTGTGAAATAAGACTGGCTGTTACACTCTGTATTTCTCTCTCAGCACCTTTCTGGACAGCATTAAGCTGCTGGGGCACTTCAGTTAGAATCCAGTCTTCGGGTAACTGATTTGGTATACTTCTACTCACCTATTGAGTATATAAGAGTACAAATCAGCTAAGCCATTTCCAGCGTACCAGACTTGCCTATGAGGACAGACTTTCAGCAGCTTCCCTTTATTCAGACACCAAAAGATTCTGAGAACAATTTATTTGTAAAGCTGTGAAATAACCTCGGATAACATTAGGGCATTCTCACCTCTGTGCGGCAACCTTAAGATCATTCTCTCCAAGTAGTTAACTGCTCAAATGTTATTGAATTAGGATGCTAAAACAGTGATGATCCTCTGGAAATCCTTGAAGGAGATTCCTTAGCATAGCTAAGGAAAATGCCTCAGTTCTTTGAAAGTGTGGTGTGGGTGCCAACTGAAAAACTAGGTGAATGAAGATAAAATCAGAATAGGGTTCAGTGAAACACATGTGGTCCTGGGGCACCTGATGCCGTGTCGTGCAGTAGTGTTATTTGGTTTCCTACACCGCTGGTCACACAGCAAAGCGGCACACTTCCCCTCTGTCCTCTGCAGATTCTGCTAAGGGCAATACTCCAAAAGGATGGAGTGAAGCTGAACTTTCTGTTTAGGGAGTGGTTGTTAATTTACATGCCATTCATCACAATCTGAGATGCTTTCAAGTATCACAGTCCAATCCCTCTGAGCCAAACTCCCTGAATTTAGGAAAGCTGTGATACTTTTTCCATCACTGCTTTGATTGCTTTTAATAGGATATGACTGGCCTGGTGAATGACATAAAAAGACTGGTGTAGCTTTGTGCGTATTAAATTCAAGATGAAATACGCATGATTTCAGATTATTAGCACTCAGAGTTCCCCCTAATATTACCAAAAATAGATTAACATTTTTACCACTGAATGCCAGTAAGTAATGATAAATGATAAATAGTATAATGCTAAATATATTTTATCGTTTCAGACAAGCCACATTAGAGTGAAGTTTGGTTTATTTTCATAGACTTATTCTGTGAAGATGAAGATGTATCTAGATAGTTTTAGGTTATGATCATTATTGTACAATGCCTTCTCTGGACACAAAAAGTGGGATTTATCTGAATGCATTTTAGCTACCTAAATGTCAGGTGTCTAGCCTAGGCTGACATCTATAGTTGTTGGAGATAAATAGTTTTCTACAGGAGACTGATATATCTATATAATATAGGTAAAATGTATAGATTTATGAAGGTAGCTGACTTTCTTGATTAGTTCTGTAGGGAGCCTTGGCACCTAACCTATATCAGATGGCACATTTTAAACTGTAGGCTAACTGATGGAATGCTGTCGTATGAAAAATATTGACCAGCAGAGGTGTGAGTAGAGCTGGAGATAGGGGATTTCAAGTTAAAAATAGATGCTATGTGATAATTAGTAACAGTTTGAGACCTGAACTAGCACTAAGCAGTGCTGCTTGGTCTCATTTTGAATTCTTCCAAAGGGAAAGATTATTTTTGAGGTTAACTATTAGTTCAGAGCCAAATTTCAGCTAAAGAGAGTTCCAAGTCATTTTGCAATGACTCTAATAATATTGCTTCAGAGGAAACTGCTTAGCTATGTAATAGAGAAAGCTGTGGTGACTGGGAACTGGAGTCCAGAACCCTCTACTGAGGGCCATTATTTTTCAATACCCATATAAAGGTTTATTTTAAGTCACTGATCTTGTTCCTTAATTTCTAATGAGGTCCATATGACATACATAGAAGAAATCAGGGAAGCAGGGTGAATTTTAGAGATCTGAGACGTGTCTGAAATCTCTTCTGGACAAGGTATGAGAGGAAGATGTGACCTAAGCCTGGTAGATGAGTATCCGGAATAACATCTTAATGGCCCCAAGCCATGGACAGAGGAAGGAAATTACATCCATCTTCTGACCACAGAGACATGCTCTATATTTTCTTCTCTCCTTCAGAAATTTTTTTCAGTCAAGGTGACCCTTGTGTACAAATGGGTGACCAGCAGATCATGGCTGAATGGATAGTCAGTTTTGGACCACTTGTATAGAACTTCCATGAATCAATTTTTCACTTTCATCACTTCTAAGATATCTTCATTCAAACCCAGTAATATACATAATTACTATGTGCACTTTGTTGTCATGACCATGACTATTCATGGTCCTGAGAGAGTTTGTTTAACTCTAGTTTGGCTATTGCCATAACATGCTGCAGGATATAGAGAGCCTTTGAAATATGGGTCAGTTCTGAAGCTGCAATGTCATCACTATGATGAATATAAGGGTAAACCATACCTTCCTAAGAATGGTTTCAGCTTATCTTTGGTGTGGAAAATATGGATAATAAAGGTCAGATTTCACCCACCTGTGGGATGCACTCTGTCCAGGCCATCAAAAAGGCAAATTGATTTGGGCAGAGAAGAACATCTAGTGCTGAAGATATAGAGCCTCTGAATTTATTTTCCCATAACCCAACACAAAGATCAACGTGTATAATCTAGTTTACACTTTCAGGGGATTCTGCAGCTAGTAAATGCACAAATGAAAAATGTTTTATTAGATCTGTAATATAACCTTAAGATAAACCTCACTGTGAGTAATACGTTTAAAAAAAGTATATCTATGTTAGAGTTTCATATTGCTAACTATTAGCCATTAAAATATCAGTTACTAGTATGGTTTATTGCAAGTTGGTGAACTGATCCCTTGCTTTGGTCTTGCAGCAAAAAAGAACTTTTTGATAGCTCTTTACAAAGACCTGATCATGGGATCTCATCTAAGGAAAAGAAAATAAGCTAAGTCTTTTATTAAGGCATTTCATGAGAGAAATGTGCATTGGAAATGCATTTCTTAACTCATGGGTGCAGAACTGAAGTGAATTATTAATTTCCAACACAGCTTTCAAATCAAAACATTTCAGCATTCCTTACTTACTCACATCAGTGGATCGTGTGAACCAGAACGCTATGTTACAATAACCTCATGATTTTCAGGCAGAAGGATCCTTGAATAATATTTCAGTCTCTGCTTTTCCCTGGAAACTTCCTTACTTTCAACAGTCCTCCTCCACTTGCCAACAGTGACCTAATTCTAAAATTATTTGCTACATTTGAATAGGGAACAAAATTAACTCTTAAGAAAATAGGTGGCCTATACCATCAGCAAGGAGTGGAATGAGGCTCAAATGCATGTCCTGACTGGCGCATTGACAGGGCTTATAGTCGTTTTGGAGTCCCTCTGGCCAGCAGAAACAGAGCATTTTGTCCAGAAGAGCTACCGTAGCTGCACATTACTCTTATGATGTTTTGTCAGCTAATTGGATTCTTTTTCATATATTTCAAGACTTGCCAGAGCTGTGCTTTATGTCATTAAACATAACTTTTCCAAGTGGGAATCGGGTTTAAACATACGTAGCACAAAGCAGTTCCTCCAGAAAGAAGCTTCAATGTAGGGGACACATATTTTAAAATGTCTCTACTATACGCGCTTACGTAAGTGTTTGTTTTATTAGTATAGGGGAAATAGATCATTTTTGGGGAAAGGAAGGAGCAGAATTTCTTGCTGTAGTTTGCAGGGCACATTTCTTAGATTTGAGAACTGCTCAGATATTCAGTCAACATCATACTCTGAAGGCACTTAGGTTTTGGCAGGTACATTTATCCGTGGAACAACACACAAAAAGAAACCCTGATGGTTTGGAAGGGGTCGGTGGAGGTCTGAAGGTTAACTTAAGCCAAAGATCCTGAGGGAAATTATTCTTAATGAAAACTGACACGTATATGCCCCTGACAGCTTTAGAATAAAACAAACATATGTTTCATCTGAATCTCAAAAAGCTCAAATATTTAAGCTGTGCAACAAACCCTGAATAAATTTTGCACTGAATAGCTTTAGCTGCCAAGGAAAAATTAATTCACACACTTTTTATTCCTACTGGTCTAGTACTCAGTGGAACTCGTTTACATTTATCTGACCCCATGCAATATCTTTCTCTCAAAACTATTATGTTTAGTACATTTTCATAAGGAACAATTTGGAGTGCTGCCCAGTCATTGTCTAAAATGAAGCAAGAGCAGAACCTTTAACACAACATGTGTGTATACTGTCCCCACGTTGTATATGAATGCAAGAGCAGACGTCCTTTAGAAGCAATAAAAGCTATGTCTGCCTAATGAGCTCCAAATGGCATTTCTTGCACACTCAAATTTCCCACTGAAATCCATGGGCTTTTTTGGATGTGTAAAATAAGCATGGTAAATGTAACTACAAGGGCATAGTTATACTAATGTAGGGCATTCACTACTGCAGAATTGTTTTCTGTCACAGGAATGACATGGAATTTTCCAGGAGTTTTATGAAAAACTTTTGGGTGCATCCTCCCACTGAACATGAAGTGGATACTGTTCTTACAAGTTTCTGAATGAGAAGACTGTGTCTCCTGTAACTAAGATGAGTCTTTATTGTAATAACAGATAAGTAAGACAGGAAGAAGCTTGAGAAAGGGAGAACTAGGTATACGTCTTTCAGTAGGTAGCTATGACAGAATTAACTCACTAATTAAAAGAGGTTGAATGCTTCAGGGATGCTACAATTCAGTCCAGACTTTAAAAGATCAGATAGCCTCACGAGATGCCTATCGTGTTGCCCAATGTGCCATTGCAGATCTCAGACACATTAAGCAAAGCATGCTGCTGATAAAAGCCTATGGCAGTCAGAAGGCACATTTTCATAAAGAAGGCGAGAACTGTTGAGTGTGCTGTCTGATAGGAGTTATACTGGTTTGTACCAGCTGAGATTCTGCCTGTAATCAGCACAATTCTGGTGACTGACGACAGCATCTTAAATGGCTGGGAGCTGCACAGCATTTGTTCATTCCAGCCTGGGTTAAAAGGGAACACTGTTAAATGTTTCATCACAAGGATGCCCAGAGACCTATTCTAATATCAGAGGCCATTTTACTGCCTTCCTGATGAGTTTATTTTCTCAGTAGGCTTATCTTTAGAAGGATGTGAGAAAAGCAAAATTACTGTCTGTAATAGAATTACAATTGGAAGCTGAGAGAATTTTAAAGCTTTCTCCACCTGATTGTCGGAGATAAGACTTTTTCATGAGGAGAATACAGAACTACTGGAGTAACTTATCAAGACTGAACCCTTTATTGAAAAGTGGTTTTAGTGAAAGCAAGATTTGAGTTGTGGAAGTAAAAAATACTGTCAGACAGTAGGCTAACAAACTTCAAATGTGAAATGTAAATGCAACTGAAAGGTAGAAACCAAACTTTTCTCTGCATCTGTAAGTAAAGAAACTAGTTGGTTTAAAGTGTAGCAATAAAGGCTCAGGAGACACCTTATAACATGGAAAATGATTGAGATTAAAGGTGTAAGAAACATTATCAGAGGTGGTTTATAAGTATAGGCTATATAAAAATATCTTTAAAGTAGAGTAGGGATTCTCAGGGCAGGATGAAGGACTGTTTTGCCTTCATGTTCCATCTGACACTCTCTTTCCATCTTCTGGTGTCCTATTGCCTGTGTTGTAATGGAGGTCAGACCTCCAGAGGGAAGAATCTTGAATTCCTTGTCTATGATTTTTTTTTTACTTAACATAAATTGTCCTTGCCTCTGAATATTTGTGTATTGAACATAAATTGACCAATAAGAGTCTCGAGAATGAAATCCAGAATTACTTATCCCATGAGTCATCTAGTTGCAAGGCTATGTAATCAAGTTCTCTTTCTGTTCTGAATTCCTTTCCACATACCAACACAAATTCAGATGGAGGAGTGTCTCGTTTACTGTTGTAACTGCACAACTCCTTTTCAGGAGCTAACTTTGGGTCCGCTTAAGGGGATTTGCATTCTTTTCCTGAAAATGGAGGAAACTGAGTTGTATTTCACAGCAGCATTGCAAATTAATGTATTGACATAATTCATGTTACACCCAATGGTACACTGCAGTGTAGATATGTATATGACCTACAGTGGATCTCTCTAATTCTGGATGGTGCAGAATAAATTTCTTAAAAGACTACTATTTATTGAAATTTCTGACATAGAACCTCCGTTTAAAAACATCTGGAAATACATATGTATGTTTATGTAGTGTGTTTACAGAAGAAAGGATGATTAAAAGAATGCTATTAATCCAAATATGTTTGATTTCTTGTTTAACCTCATCCTCAATCTCATTTTATGTTCTCCATACAACTGTCAGTAATTCAAGCCCAATAATAATTTAGGACATCTTTATCTGCTTTAAGCATGATGATGTTTGTGATAAGACTTATACTATTTTCCTGTTCAACAGCCTCTCCTAGTACTTTGAACATTCACTGCACTATCTGTGGCAATCTTCACAACTTTCGTGTCACTGTTGCAACCAAAGCTTACACCTCATATCTGGTAGGTGGGTATGCAACCAAATTCCAGCTTGACCCAAAGCTTTTTTCCATATTCAGCTCTGCTAGCCCTCCTCAGGAGATGGTGACAGTGCTGGTATATGATCTGTCCTGAGCATACTGAGGTTTGAAACACATCCTTCTTGACACAAGACGAAAGTTTTTTTAAAATATATTTCGAAGAACCATGCATGATTGAGGTATTTCAGCTTTTCTGCAGACATAAATGTGTCTTCTTTTAAACTGTGAAATTGGAAGATACTACTTGCCATTGCAACTATCTTTTTAAAGCCTTTTAAGGTAAGTTGACTTAAAAACTATTTTCACCTTTGCATTAGTAATATTGTCATAGAAAATAGGGTGGAAAGTTGTCAGCCTGGCCATCCTGCTTCCTGAAAGCAAGACTGGCTATCCCTCAACTGTTCCTGTCAGATGTTTGGTAAACGAGTTTTTAACAATATCAGTGACAGATCTCAAAACCATCCTAGGTGTTAATGAGGAATTTCTGATTTTAGTTATCTTTATAGTTCAGACACTTAAAAAAAGATTACTTTTAAAAAAGTCCTTTTGAAAATGGAATAAAGACTCTTCTCTCAAAAATTTAATTAAAACCTTGAAATGAAGAAAATTATATATATTGTTGCCACCATGAAAATATTTTTTTTAGAAAAGCAGCTGTTTTATTTTTAAGGCTTTAGTTCACTCAGTTACGAGGAAACAATTCAGGTTCCTACAGGACAACAGCTGCAAGGAAAACATGATGCTACTCTCAAGTGCAAGCTACAAAAGAAAAGTGTTTGAATGTGCTCTGTCATATTGTTCTGAATGATTATTTTGTTCTTGCATCATCCCAGGGACCACAAGATTTTTTTTCCATGTGTAAATAACCTAGCTGTTATTCATTGATACCTAGTTGTGTGCATCTTCAACTGACCAACTTTTGCTATTAACGAAGAATGTTGATAGGATTAGTAAGCCTCTGGTGAACGTGGGAACAGAAATAGTGCAGTTAAATAGAACATAAACAAATATATGTCTGTATTCATTGAATTATACTTCCCATAAAAGATGAATCCGGTAGTCTCAAAGGCGAAAAAAAGAAATTCTGCTACACAGAAGAAATTTATATTTATCTACATAATTATAGCATGAACAACTGTGAATCATCTATATAACCTTGGGCTGTGACATCAGAATAAATAAAAAATGAGAAGAGAAAGGTCTTCAAGAGTCTGAGTAGCAGTGGGAACAATCAAACCTATTTCTTGCTCTATACTGTCTCTGAAATTTGCCTACCATCTTTTCCACAAGAGTTTGGTACATCCTAGTTTTCAAGACCTCTAACCTATGATAGCAACAGACTAGGATTTCAAGTTTTCATTTAGCTAGGAATAAGAGTTGACCTGCCCTTAAGTATTTGTTTTAGCTTTCCAGGTGGAATATCAAGCTATTGCAGCAAAGATATTTTTTTTCTCTTTCAGTTGCATTTTTTTCTTGAAAGACAAAAATTTTCTAGCCAGCTTCGCTGAAAACTTCATATATAAAAAACCCTGAAAATTCTTTTCCAGAGCACAGCTGTAACTTGTGCTTCACTGAAGGTGTAATTACCGATGAAAAAAAACTAAACCCAAACAAATCCATTTGGGTCTCTTCCATTATCTGGTTTTGTCTTTCTCCTGCATTTGCTATTTGACACACCTGTTATTTTAAAGCCTTAAAGCATATGAAAAGCAAAGAATGTCAATGGTAGTGATTGCAGTAGATTCTGGACTTACATGAGAGAGAAAAACTCTGAAATCACTTCATTTGTAATAGATAGCTGTGGTGGAGAGGTGTGAAAGAGGTGTACACAGTGTCATTAACCATTCCACTAGTGTCTTCTGTTCAGATAAGTGGGGGCTGAACTTATGCACCAACATCAGTTTTGATGTGCTATTACTTTTTTTGTAAAGCAGCTATCTCTATAAGAAGGGTAGATATGATTATGAGAGAGTGTAGGAGATGACCCACAGAGAACAAATTCAGAGAAATAGAAACTAGGAGGCAAGCTGGCCGCTAACTCAAGTGAGTACACGAGCCAACTAGCAAGGGCTGAACGTTTCAGCAAGAGGAGTAAGTGCCCAACGACATCATGAGAATACCAATGAGAAACATTTGTTCTTGATTACTAGGTAGCTGTTACAGGATTAATATGAAAGGGAAGATTTAATTAGGAACAATGATTTGCAGAACAAGTTAGGACATATGAATGGATGGAGAAGGAGAAAAAAATTCACTCTTAAGGTGTCAGTTTTATGCATTTTTGAAGTACCATACTATATGTCTGGGATGTTTTAAGTGTGGAACTGTGCAAGAGCCTGAAAGAACTAGGTAAATTAAAAATCAGATTAAGAGAATAAATACCCCTTGAACAACTTCAGGGACATCATCACCAAGGTAAAATAAAGTCTAACCTGAGAAATTGCTTATGCACTTTCTTTGGCGTTGCAAAAAATATGTAAAAGAAATAATGGAACTATGTGTATATCTGTGGACAATACACTGAGTTGTGTTTAAAAATGCTTTTTCTGAAGAAGCTATACCTTTATAACTGCCTAGTCCAGAAGATGATTAAGAAATATCCACAAAAATATAGGCTTTACTTCTTATGTTCATTTTAAGTGATAGCGCTTAACACCTCTAATGCTAGCCATTCCACAATGAACAGGCAATGTCAGTTATTTTGTTCACAGCAGGCACCATGTACTTGGATTTTGTCACCTGGGCAACAGTGCACATATTTCTGTTTCCACAGGCATTTCAGACATCTCTCTATGCTGCTGTTACAAAAGACTTCCTACCAGACTTTCCCCTGCTTCTGTGTTCTACCAACTCATGATGGTTCCAGTAACATATATTCTTTCATTTTTAATATTATTTCACTCAGCCTGAAAGATTTTTCAGGAGTTGTAAACCAGTGCATTCTGTACTACCCCACTTTAAAGCCTGAATAAGGAACCACAGAGCTAGGTCTGCTGTATTTTGACAGTTTTGGTGAGAAGTTCATGCTGTGGTTTTGTCTGTTATGAAAAGTCCTAGAGAAGCTGTCAGAAACGAAAACAATAGGCTCTGATGGGAAGAAGCTTCTTTAAAAAATACCATACAATTAAAACTCTTCAGTTCCAATAATGGTTTCTGATGGTGCTTCTTAATTTTTGGATAGTTGTCCAAGAAAGACAACGTTATCCTGAGCTGCACCAAAATAAGAATGACCAGGAGGTGATTCTTTCCTTCTACTCTGCCTTGGTGACACCTCACCCGAAATACTGTGTCCAGCTCTGGAGACCTCCCCACAGGAGCCCTTAACATTGGACCAGATCCAGGGGAGGGCCACAAAACTTATCAGAGGACTGGAACACCTCTTCTATAAGGAAATGCTGAGAGAGTTGGATTTTTTCAGCCTGGAGAAGACAAGGTTTTGGGAAGACCTTCTCATGGCCTTCCAGTACTTAAATGGGGCCTATAAGAAAGAATCAAAGAACGGGACAAACATTTTAGGAGGGCCTGTTGTGATAGGACAAGGAGTAATGGTTTTAGACTAAAAGAGAGTAGATTTAGACTGGGTATAAATAGGAAATTTTTTACAACAAGGATGGTAAAATACTGTAACAGGTTGCAGAGAAAGGTAGTAGAATCCCCACCCCTGGAACCATTCAAGGTCAGGTTGGAGTGGGCTCTGAGCAACCTGATCTGATTACAGATATCCCTGCTCATTGCAGGGGGGTTGGACTAATGACCTTTAAATGTTCCGTCCATCCCAAAACATTCTATGATTCTATGATTATTTCTCAAAGCGTATGTTTTGTATACAGGACCACTGTTGCTCTTGTTATTTAGCATTCATGTTCTGAAAATATCAAAAAGCTATGCTGCAGTTGTTTTAGGAGCTATTTAAACAAACTGAATATGTAGACTCATATGGACAACTGCAGAAAGATTCTCATTCTCTATTACATTTGAAAGAGCGTTTCCATAAGTGTTTATTATCTTGGTCATACTTACAGAGTTCGAGGGTGAACTTTCTGTCTCAGCATAAATTTGCATCCTACTACAAGGTACATTCAGTGTCTCCTTACCAGGCACTGAATTAAGGCTTGTAGGAGTTGGCAGCTCATGCCTCTCTGCCCTCTCTGTGGCTGCTGCATGCAGCTAATTCCTCCTGGGAGAAGAAGCAGGTCGTCAGTTTGTTTACCATCCAGTAAAGATACAGGCAGTTTCCTTGCACAAAATGAGCTGCTCTCCTGTCAGGAAGGTGTTTGATCCTCTCACAAGCTTTGCCATCTGTTGAATAAATATAGGCATGTGAAAGTTCAAAGTGTTACTGTGCGTAGTAACAGGCAGTGAAATAGTGCATAGTATCGACCCATGGAATTAAGATATATAGAGGCCCCAATTATGCCAGAGTCACAATGCTGTCAGGAATAAGCCAAACTTTAAAAAAGTCACCACCTTGGATTTCTTTAAAGAAAAAAAAAATATAGATCAATGTTTTCTGTTAGCTATCATGGATTTTATACTTAACCACCAGTTTAACTCTGCCCATAAAAAAATAATTCACTGACTGTTCAATTTACATCAGTACTCTGGATTGACCTAAAAAAATTAATTCCTTAAAAATGCAGAGTTAAAGGAACCCTAAATTACAATGAACAAAGTGACAATTTTCAGTTTGTTTCTCAGTCCTAGACAAAATGAATGAAATCTCTTGCACAAACTGTTTGTTACTGATTAATGGGTTTGGTTTTGTTTCCATTTTGATGTCCAGACAAAAAGTAATCATATTATTCTGCTCATAAGCAAAATCGTCTCTAGCCTTTCTTGTAATTCTTGCAAATATTCAAGTAGACATTTTTACTGTTAAGATAAACTTATTCATTATTATTTCCAATATAAAGTGGAGCAATTTTGAGCATAAATGTTGCATAGACATGTTGGCGTTTATTACAGCTTATGAAGGCATTTTCAAAATACTCCTATAAGATCATGTTATTACGTTATCAGCCTTTATTGCACTAGGAAATGCTCATAGCTTCCAAGGACCCATTCGGCAAGACATTTAAACACTTGTCTTTCATACTCTGAACTGAGAACATGTGTTAGAGATTTGCCGTACTGGCTCAGAATTTGTCACCATTATAGATTACTTTGTTACTGTAGTACAAGTAGTAATATAATAAAGTGAGGTAACATTAACATGAGTATTTATTATACCTCTTCTAATTAATAACATGATATGCTAACGTGATTTTCGTTGTCTATGTGTCTTGCTGTTTTTCAGGGGTAGTGTGGTTTCAGGACAGGGTTCTTGAAGAGATGTGACGGCAGTATGGTCCCAGCCCTGGGAAAGATTACAACATCATTATTAGTAAAGAGGTAGCAGAAAGCAGGGGAAAGTTTAAAATAAACAAGGTAAAAAGTAAAATAGGAGACAATTATAAAGTGGGGTCACAGGCTACTCAAAGTGGGGTTTGTTTCACAATATGGATATCTGTATGAGTGGTACCTAAACAGTCTAGCTGGTGGAACATTTTAACTAGTGCAGGACTCTTCTCAGAAATTTTAGCCATATGAACTTTATCTTCTAAATTAGTTGCCTATATGTCCTGTATTGCTGAGAGAGAGAGGTACCTCCAGAGAATGTGTATTTCCACATTAAAAGACATATCTAAGAGTCCTGGATTGCTCTCAGCAGCTGCCTGTATTTTCCCAGTGAATTAAGAGCACAGAGGTCTAATTAAGTTTAGATAAGTTGGAGACAGCTCAGGGTGACTCAGCAGAATACAACCCTTAGCTTGCAGCTTTTTTTGATGATCTGATGATTGACATATCAGTGACTACTCTGTTCTCTGATTATTTCATTGTCAGAGTAAATGGAGATCTGGTTCTTTCACCTAGAGGTGCGTTTTAAGGAATAACCATGGCATAGTTCCCACATATGCCCTCATGATAAACAGATATATGTTGTGATCTGTGGAGCTTTTTCAGTTATTTGCTAGTGGATGAGGATTAGCAGACAATAAGAACCACTAATACATTCTAGCAAGAAAGACCTTACTACATTATAAATTCAGAATGAGTGATTACTTTGTCTAGATAGAAATTTATGAACTGTATCCTCCAAGCTATACAACACAAATAGGCATCTGCAGCTACTACTCATGAGGAGAAGTATTTTCCTTATTTTTTGACCTGTATGGAGGAACTAAGAGTCATCAATTCTGCAACATGCCTTAAGATCTTAAGCTAAAAAAAAACTTTAAAAAAATGAGTAATTATGATGTTACTGTCTTAATATACTAACCTGCCCATTTTCTGCTAATACAGGTGATATGCTCTCAAACTTCAGAGCAGTTCAGCTCATGCACAATAGTGTATAACAAACACTAAAACCGAATACAAAATATTGCTACGCTAGAATTTTGAAGCAAAAATATTGCATCACCAGATCGTTAGGGTGATGCCCATATTGATTCAAGTGTAAAATATTGATAGTTGCTGATTTTTAACAGCAGTTGGTTGGGTGAGATTTTTTCTCCTGGAGTAAGTAAAACGCTAATGGGCCTTTAAAGTAAATTTGATTCCTCTGTGGCCCGACTCCATTATTTTTCTCTTGGCTAAATTCTGTTTGTCTGCTGATGGAACATACTTTAAAGAATGATTATGGTGTTGATATACATGCATTAAAATCCTGCATTGTGTTAACACATGACAGAAGGAGATAAAGAGCAGGGAAAACAAGGTTAGTGTGAAATGAAAAATTATGTAATACTAAGCTATGTTGTTGCTTTCTGTGGCAATCTTTTTTTCTGGTTCATAAAACTGTCAACACAGATGACTATCCTTATCCTTTTATGGCCCACATTGTTCAAAATGTCTTCCAGGTTTGTGGTTATTATTTCTAATCTATACTTCATTATACCCAATATCTGCATATGCAATTCACTTAGGTAGTTATACTGGCCCCAGGGAAATGTCCAGTGAACATTCACTGTGACTGAGTTGGAATGAATAATGAAATGCTAATGGAAAAATGTGGGCTCACCTGATAGCAACTGAGCTTTGCTCACCATAAAACATGCTGGATCAAAGGTCTCCATAAAAAAACTGTTCTTATACTATAATTAGAACAGATTAAGTTTTGACTGTAATTTTACATAGGCAATACAAGTAAGTCTCCTAAACCTGCTTCCTTCAAATTTTATCATTTGATTCCTACTCATAGGGAATGAGGGTGGAGTACAAACCACTGGGTTTTCTTCTCCTTTAAACTATAGCACAGTAGAAAGGGAAATGTAGTGCCACCCTTCCCTTTCCTTATTTCTTCAAGATTTTTGAACTGATAACAATTCAGAATTACTATCTTAAATTCAGATTATACAGTGAGGATGGAAACTAACCAATGCCCAGATGAATTTCTGACTGAAATAACAATGATGTTTAGGCATTGCCTATGTTATAAGTGTCACTGATATCCTATTCTGACTTTTGCACTGCTTAAAAAAAACAAACAAACAAACTGAAAAATTGCTATATTTGCACACTGTTTTACAGCCAGACTACTCGTTCATACATGTGGGCTTGTTCTTCTCACATCCTAGGCTTGCCAGCATCGTACCTGGTACTGTATAGCTGCATGGTTTGTGGCCAGTGTAGCAATTCCTACTGTATGGGTTGTCTCACAGGCTTGAGTGCACCTGTATGACAGTGTGGCTGCTGTATTCCCACCTCCTGATGTCCCTTTCCAGAAACAGGAACCAAAAATTCCCTTCACACCAACACAAGGTACCCTTCAGCAAGCATGACATGAAGGAGAAGTGTTATAGCTGCCCTTACCTCATTCCATTCTTGGCTAAGGATGCAATCCTCCCACTTTGATAGAACGTGCTGAGAGGGTCACTACTGAAATATTGTTGTTTAGTGCTAGTAGGAAAAAGCTTTGGAATAGAACAACCTGAGATCAAAAAACTTTTCAGGATGATTACAAAGAAACAAGAAAGAGAATATATCTTTCTCTGAACAGAAATTAACTGACACACAAAGTTAAGCACAAGGGAATTTGCCGTGTGTGCCAATTACAGGCATAAGACATGGATTGCAAAAGCACAGGTGAGCATAGGTTGGGGAGAGGTTTCAGAGGGGGGCTTTATTTTCAGGTGTACCAGACTGCTTTACTCCAAACTCACTCAGAGGCCTGACAGTAGAGGGACAGTAGCGGTGAAGGCACCACTACAACCCCCAGGGTCAGTTGGAGAGACTTACCATGAAAGAAGTTAAAAGAATATTTGCTTCTTGGTAGCTTTTAGTGTCCTTGGCACATGTTACTTAGGCTGTATTTTCTTTGACTATGTATATAGCAGCTCAGTGAGCATCTGAAAGCACATGAGCTGTTGGGAGAAAGGAGCTTGGTATCGTTAAACTCTGCCTTTTTCTGTCTCCTGTCTCACTGGGATCTGGACTGCTGAGGCACTTTGCCCTCTGCGGAGACACCTCCAGCAGCTTTGGGGAAGGTGCAGTTCAGTAGTTAATCTACAGAAGAGAATAGCTAAGAGGATCACTGAGCCTCAGTAACACAAAGCTGGCAATGGATTTTAAGCCCACTGAAAGGAAATAATTTGTGCTTGGTCAATGCAAAGCATTAAGATAATTGCTTTAAATTACTGTCCCTTAGTCATGCATGAGACAGAGTTAAAAAAAAAAATATTGCGCTGCTCCATACTTATTCTTAGATTAAAAGAGTGACTTTTTCTGATCAATATTATTTAAAAAAGACACTATTTTCTGCATGACAACTTGATGCAAATAAACAAGCTTGATTTGCAAACCTCCAAGTGATGAGTGAATGAATGGTATTGCTGTTTCTATGTAATTCAATGTTTTTTCAACAAAAGCTGTCAGAGATGTGTTAGCGTGTCATCCTGATGTCTTTTCTTAAAAAGGAGAAAAGGACAGTGACTCAAGCTTATCCTAATCTTATAACATCATATTCATCTACCACACAGGTCAGTGATTCCTTGTGGTGATTTGTATGAGTCATTTTTCTTCATCAGGAGAGTCAAACTGGCTGCTGCAGCTAAGCAGGTAATCCAGTGATCGGCATGAGGTATTTTTATTATTCACAGAACTCGGGAATACAAGACTAAAACCAAGCTACAGTTGTTTTTGACCAAGAGTAACTCAGGCATGGCATTACAATAGTGTAGTCTGTTTCACAGGAGTAACATTTCAATCCTCCACTAAAAGCGTGCATTTCTACTCTACAAAAGACATTTGCCCCTGACTACAGGGGGCAGTACATTTCATCTTAAGGCAGTCCATTGCCTTTTGGTAGAAAACAGTATCAGGCCCAGTTTTTCTCTCCCACGGGCTCTAGATTTTATGTTTTCCTGCTGTAGTATACTTAATACTATAAAAGACCTTATTATACTGAGGTAAGGATACCCTTGACAGAGGATTCTTTATTCTCTGTCTAAATTTTTCCAAACTCGAGTTCAATTAATTTACTCCTTAAACTACCTGTAAATAGTTTCACTTATATCCTAGAAATAGTTGTAGATGTTTAAGACATCAGTAGTTGCCATCTGATCAAGTTACTTCTAGAGTCATTCCAGGGAATTTAGGTTGCTAGGGCCTTGCTCAAATATGTTCTGATTTGTACTGATTTGTACTTCTGTCTGCTGATGTGCTTCTCCCAGGATTTTTTATCCATGTGTAGTCTTTGAGCTATATGTAAACAACTGTTAATCATCTTCCCACTAGCCCTTTCTTTTAAGTTACCAGTTAGCCAATCATTTGGGTATCTGACAGTGGGGTGCTTTTTATTTTATTTTTTTTAATCGAAAACTAGGTAAGTTTGCACTTTCCTAGGATGGTGGGATCATTGATAAAGGATCTGCAGTCTGTGAGTGGAAAGAATATTCCTTTTCAGGAATTAACATTCTCTTCATCTTAAACAGTTGTTAAAGGCTTCAGCTCTAGCAAGTCAAACAATATTTTCGACATCTCCTGTTTGGCTGCCTCCTCCCTGTGTGGAATGTTGATATGTCATTACTTTTAATTTATAGATTTTCAGACTCTATAGTCAGTGATCAAATCAGATTATACTGATTTTTCAATTATAATTTCATGCAAGCATTTTAGTAACTCAAGCTGCATCTGGAACTCTTGGTAGTAAGTGAAATGTGACTTGAAGTTTCCTGATAATAAGGAAGATGCATGATAATATTATTTGATCTACCACAGCAGAACAATGCAGAACATCAATTATAAAGCATTCTTTAGATATTAACTGTAAAATGACAACTTTACAACAGGACTCCTGCATTTCTGGGTTTAGATTTCCATTTTAGCTTTGAGGATGATGCAGTTAAAGGATCTTTCAGAAAGTATTTACTCCATTAATGGTAAAATAATCAACTTTTTCTATATCAACTTTTTCTGTCTCTAGTTTTTACACTGAAACGTGGATTGATGTAATCTACATGGGGATCAAAAAATGACAAGTCTTTATGTCTTTCAGGAGAGGATGAATTCACACAGTGAAAAACAGCTCCATGTATTTTCTGTGGTGAATTAATTTGTCATCTGCAATAATAACTTTGAAAGTTTTTGCCAATCAGACCAATTTTTCAGTTGTATATCTTGCTAGAAGATAATTCAAGAATAACAGTTACAGAGTTCTCTAACAGAATAAAAAATGAAAGAACAGATTTTTACTGTTAAAATTTCTAAAAGCTTGAAAGCTTGGGTTCTTTGAATTTTGAGCTTAATTTTTCTCACCTGTATATTGCTGTGTATTGCACTGCGTAAGACAGATAGTGTGAGATGTAGTTTCTATTTGTAAGCAATGTTCTGATCCTTGTGTAACAGGAAGAATTGCTATTATATGCAACAGAAATCCAGAATGACTGATGAATTAATGTCTTTTTACGCACTTCTCCAGCCAGCTGAATTACCAGTGTTTTGTGTTTCTAAGTCAGGAAGTGAGAGAATAATCCGACATTCCTCCTGCTTTAGAAAGATTTTTTAAAAGTTGAAATTAATGTTCTCAAGGTGTAAAACTACTTGAGTGACAGGTTTTGTTGCTTCCAAACTAAATGAAATGCCTGGTCTGTTGCCTAATACCTGATTACAAAATGTGATTATCTGTTAACACCTATCTACATACAAACCATATTAAGTTTAACCCAGTTTTCTCTCTGGGACAAAAGACAGATTATATAAAGCATACTGTTGTGTAACAAATACATCATGTTCTCTAAAATCTGCCAGTCTCCAATACAGGCTTTACAACTATGAAGAATGTCATGCAATACTTTCGCTGAAAGTGTAATAGCGCTAAGCATCCTTGATCTTCCTAATTTTAAAATGTAGATGACGAATGAAACCACAGATATAAAAAAGTACAACATCATAAGAGATGTGTATAGACACACTCTCCGAATTTTAAATATATTTTATATGTATAAGGAATATTATCAGGAGACTTCTGTTTGGCCAAAATATGTTTTCCTTAAAACCTCTAGCTAAGGAAAATATCTCTGCCCCCATTTAAAAAAAAATTAAGAGATAGTGAGAGAGAAATGTCCAGACTTTTATACGAGAGAAAATTTGCAGACAGGAAATCCAGAGTCTTGAAAACCAGAATGTAAACAGAAAAGAACCTGGTATCTATTAGTTTTAAAAAATGTCCTTTAAAATCCTTTAAAATCACACTTCAGGAACCCGTCCTTACCTGCAGTGACTTAGGTGCCTGACTCACAGTACAAGATTTATAAACTGATAATTGGGTATTATAAACAGAACAGAATAAATACTCTTGATTCTTTGTAGCTAAATAACAGGCAAAAACTAATCAATCCATCTAGTAAAGAACAAAGATGGCTAAAATCACTAGCTTACAACTATTTGAGTCTGAACTAGCATTAAAACATTCTGAAAATGCTTCTCAATGTTGTGTATGGGAAAAAGTAAGGGAGTTAGTATCCCAAATGAATAAGGAACCTGAGCAAGATACTACCTGGATGCAGGCAGCAGAAATGTGGCCTCTATGGACTTTAAACAATCCATCCAAGGAGGCAAGAAACTGCTGCTGTGTGCTTGCTATACTATTTTAGTGGGTTTGAATCCTTCAAGAAAATGAGCATCCTATACTTTTTTCAGTCAGAAAAGTTCTAGATTCATAGAATGATGTCACCAGCATTTCAGTGACTCCCTTTGAGTTCCATTGGCAATAAAATGCATGAAGAAAGTTTCTCTGAAGAAATAAATGCACACAGAATTTAAGATTATTGCACTGTTTAGATAACTGCTAGCATGGTTACTTACTGATGGTTCAGTGAAATATTAAGAAATGCGGCCCATTTCCTGCAGAAAGGAAGGAGCCAAGTTCCAAGTTAAACTGCAAAATGTAAATGAGCAGCAACTGAGGAATTCACTGGCTCCTTATGCTGTCCTCTTTCTCTTTTCTCTCTGCACCATTTTTCTAAATCACATTAATTTCCTCAGATGTTGCAATGATTTCAATGATATGTGTTCCATTACTTTCACATTCTTTTCATAAATCAATGTACATCTTGTCTTATGTAAGGTTAGGCTTCAGGGAATTAGTTGGAATTCTGTGTATTTCCAGACTCATTTTGTCCCTTTGCAAATGTTTTGGGTTGTTTTGGCCTTCTTTTGGTACAAAAGTATGACATTCCAGCACTTAAAGAGAAAATCATATTACAATACATCCCTGTGCACTGCAAAGAAGTGTGCTCTGTGTTCTCTACACTATTTTGTTAGGTATTTTACAGTAGGATCTCCCCTTAACCTTCACTTCTGAAGACTGAACAGATCTATTTCTCCTCTACTCAGAAGGCCTCAGTCCCCTAACGGTTTTACAGCTCCCCACTGGTCTTGCTCCAAAATGCTGACGACATTCTTGTCCAGACTTGTGGTCAGTCACTTCTCAGTCACATCTCCTTTAATAATATCTTTGTTTTTCCTCTGCTGTTCATCCCTGTGTTCTTGGAAATTACTTTGTGCCACATTTTTTTCCGTATAAGCTGTTCAAACACTGAGCATAGAAATGTTCTGTGTACCTCTGTCACAGCTTTGCTATCAGTTTCGCTATTCAGAAAATAGTTTTTCTAAAGGAAGTGGCAATGTTTGACTTTTGCACTGGTGGAAGGCTTTTCTGTGCTTCACAGAACCTGGAATGCCTTTAGGGTCAGATGTAAAAATTCTGAAATGAAAAGTTATAAGAAATTCAGTCAGATTTTCTCTAATCATAGAAATCTTGCTGAGCCCAAGGGAGGTAAAGCTCATCTTAACTCAAGTAGCTAGAAACAGGTAGTGCTTTTTGTGAAAATACCTCACAGTAATGGATAACAACCATACTGTAACACCCACAGTAAGTTCCATCTGTTGCCAGGCTGACATGCCTGGGCTTCTGGTACTTTCTTTCCAGTGTGTACATTAGATGGATTTCTTGACTGTGTTTTCATAAAGAATTGAACTTAATTTCTTTTCATTCTCCTTTTTCCTATCCATCATTCACATACTGATGTTCTTCTACTCATCAGGAGATCATAAAACCATAACCTCCCATCTTATTAACAATAGACCTAGTAATTAGTTAATGTAGAACACTGACAGGCATCATTACATAACAAATGATTTCACATTTTAATCCCTTAACACATTGTTTACCTTACTCCTGTACAAATGCACATTTCACAACCCAATTTACACATTCTTTTATCAGTGAGTTATTTCTCTGAGCATTAAGTTTTTGGTTATTCACTAAAACAGACACCTGGCATTTAATAAGCCCTACATATCTTTATCAACATCCGTAACAGGTCTAGTGATGTAGCTTTTTACTAGGATAAAGGGCTCTACTCTTGCCAAGCTGCATTTGGGATGGGAAATTTAGTCCATTAATCAAGCATCTATAATAGCAGCACTGACAGTACCAGAGCAGACAGATGATAAACATCCTATTGACTCTGTGAATTATTTGAGAACAGGAGTAGGTCAACAAAATAAGGTCTCTGAAATGACTTTTTCCCTTTTGTTGCGTTCTCCCATTCTTCACCACCTTTGAATAGTTATCCCAAATAATGCACAAAAAGCTGTTCCAGATCTTGCACTGGAATGAATGAGACAAGTAAGAACTCGAGGAATTCAAGGTCAAGCCCAAGGCAAAGATTAAAGCAGAAGCTTTGTTTTTCATTTACATTTTAGCTCCACCTCAGCTGAATCAGACGAAGCAACCTGTGCAATCAGCTACTTTACAGAATTAATAGTGAGAAAGAATCTGGCATGCTCTGAGTTAAAGGCAAAGTTTTCCACACTTGTTTCAACAGAGAGTATATTTGTGGAGAGAAGCCAACCCAATGCTTACTTTCAAGGACTGAAGAAAAAAAAGAATTTTATTTTTTTTCAAAGTGTGACTTTGAATTATGAGAGCTAAAAGATATTATGAAGCATATATTGCATAGCACTGTGGTTTGTAGCTACAGTCTGAAATTTCTTGTTCTCTTCTGATGTTACTCACTATTGCATAAAAGTGAAGACCTGAGAAATTTGGGTGACATTTTTGTTGCTTGCTACCCCAACAGCTAAAAATTTCAGTCTCTACATTGATCTGGAACTCAGTTCAACAAACTAGTAATTTTTTTTTTTTCCTACACACCGATCCTACACGCACTCGGCTTCTGTTCATACTGGCTTCACGCATACTTTCCTAGTATTTCTTGTAAAGAGACATGTACTCACATACCTGCTATGTCTAACTGAGGAGAGTATGATATTCACAATCTTTTCCTTCGTGCCTTGCTCTCCTTACTGTTTCACCAGATTTACCAGCCCTGCCAAAGCCAAGTTCAGGAATGCCCAGGACTCAACCGTGTAGTCAGAAAATATTGAAATGAGGCAGCACTAAAGCTGTGTATCATTACCATCACCCAGACTTTGTGTCTGGGCTTAAGTCAGGCCACAGGAAAAGAAATCAATTGGCTTGTAGTTCTTGTTTTTGAGTAGATTTGAGATAGCAAAAGTTTGGTTATACTTTTGCAAAGGCATTTTGATTTGGAGAAATTTCCAGTAATTCTCATTAGCAAAGAGAGCTCCAAGAAAATATGTAGGCCAGTAAAACCTAAGATATTTTAAATGCAATTCACCATGACAAGACATATTATTTACTCTGTTAACAGCATCTTCTGTCATTCCAAGAACACACAATCTAAATTTGTTAGCACTGGGCAAAAATAGTGCGTAGCTGTAGCCAAGTCATTGGGTACCAGACATATTGGCAAAGTTAGAAGAGCACGTCTCATTCTAGGATCTTGAGTCATGTAAATATATCTGTTGGTAAGAAAGCATATAATTTTAACTAAGGATTATATATATATTGTAGAGATATGACTTTAAATTAATTCTGTGTAATCCAATTCTTCTTTTATTATGGGTAGGATGCCAAAAAAGGCTTGTTAGTTCCAGAGAGTGGATCCAAGATTTCTTGGTTTTCATTTTAATACTAGTGGACATAAGGATACTGAAAGTAAGCTAATAGTGAAGAGAATCATCTAAAATCCAACACTGACACAGGCCAGCATCAGCACTTGCTGAGATCTAATACAATCCATGGATGAAAGCCTCTTTAATCTTACAGCTGTAATGAGAAACTGTACGAAAGAATAAATTGCACAAGAGATATTCAGCTACAGTCAAACCTTCAGTTCCAGGAAAGAGTCAGAATACCTCTGCATGATCTTAGACATAAAAAGTACACAAAGTAAAGTGATTTTTTAATTACAAATGTTCTTTCAGAACAGAGAAAGAAATCTCAAAACAATATTTAAGACAAAACCAGTCGCATAGGCATGAATAATTTCATAGGACCATAGAATGATTTGGGTTGGAAGGGACCTCAAAGATCATCTAGTTCCACCCCCGCTGCCGCCATAGCAGGGACATCTCCCACTAGATCAGGCTGCTCCATGCCCCATCCAACCTGGCCTCAAACACCTCCAGCAACAGAGCATCTACAGCCTTCCTGGGCAACCTGTTCCAGTGCCTCACCACCCTCAGGGTAAAGAACTTCTTCCTTATATCTAGTCTAAACCTGCACTCTTGCAGCTTCCACACATTACCCCCAATCCTGTCACTACAGGCCTTTATAAGAAATCCCTCCCCAGCCTTCTTGTAGGCCTCCTTCAGGTCATTTCAGAGCATACAGTGTTCTTGATTCATACAGTGTTCTTGATTCTTTCTTTTTGACATCAGTAGCAGGCATTCTTGCATTCACTCTCTCTTTGCTTTGCCAATGAGTCACCAGATACCCATCTACATTCCTGTTGCTGGGTCACTACTTGCACAGTGGTAGAAACTGTACTTAATGTTGTGACAGATGTTTTGCACAGCTGTAAGATTCCACATCCTGGGCAACCTTCATGCATATAATGAAATGATAAGAGAGTTTACCGTCTGTGTAATCTTGGTCTCTCAGAATTTCTCTCACATGTAGATTTATAATTACATTTAGTGTAATTTCAGAATGAACCACTTATTTTCGCACATTACGTGACTTAAATTCCCTCTACATCTCTGCTGAGCCTAATATGATGTGCTTGTCTAAAATGTGCATTCTGAGAGGAATCCAACCAAAGTTCAATCTCCCACAGCTTCTCCAAGTAAATTGTTTCATTAATTAAGGAATTTCTCTGTTGGAAAAGTGTGCTTCATTTCCACTTTTAATTCCTCAGGTTGCTCACCTTTTGCCCTTGCTAAGCATGATATTACAAAGGTAAAAGGAGAAGTAGTAGCTCTTAAAGACAGTATCAGCACTGCCAGTCAGAGTGCAGGAGGGAATTGTAGCTAGAGAAGAATTTATGAGGAATAGTGATTATTAGTCAGCCCATGAAATTTAGGTTGTTTTTCTTATTTTATCCACCAAACTCTCAGGTGGACTTGAGAACACTATTTAACCATTTTTTGTTGGCTTTTAACACTTGAAGATAACCGCCTTCCTATAAAACAATAGCAAATGTTTCTAGAGTCCTACAAATAAATAGTGCAACAAATGCCAGCATTCAATTCCCTATATGGAACTGTAAGCAAACCGGAAGATTGTTGCACATATTGTTTTCTCTAGGATATGTGGCAATTTTAAATGTGTCCTTCCACAAGATATTGAAGAACTGTTTCATATAATGCTTTATAGATAAAGAAATTATAATGTGGTGTCAGTTTGGCACTTTCATTTTGATAATCTAAGCAGCTTTGTTAAACCAAACCTGGTAAGGAATTGAGACAGAGTTTGAGAAAAGTGGTAGGCTCACACAACACAGATACGCTACAGCTGCAAGACTTCTAAAATCCCTGGTCAAGGTTTTATGATACTCTGCTCTTCTGTACAGATAAAATTAAAGCACAGTTCTGTCATAACTGGAGTCAGAAGCAGTATTACCCATACATAAACTCTTTAGTGCAATATTTTTTCGATTAAATTGTGAACTCTCATTGGATTAACAAAACAAATTCCTGGAAGTGGTGATGAAGCATGAAGTTTTTGTCTGCAAAACCCTGAATTATGCAGTGAATGAATGCATTTATCTCTGAAAGTAATGATTGCTTGCCTTTTATAGTGAATATTTGACTGCTGCCTTCTTCAGTGTTTGCTTTGCAAAGCCATGCAGAACATGACCTAAAAATCCAAGGAGGAAGTTAAATTAATAACATTTCTGATTTTTATTTCTCAAACAAAAAATCAAGTTGCTTGTTCTCTGAACTTCCATCAATTGTCAATGTTTTACTAAGAGTTTTCCAGGACAGTCAAAAAGGAAGCTGGACCAGAACAATGGGTAACATAAGCATTTATCTCCACTACCCTGCATGCTGATAAGGAAAAGCCAAGCAACTGTTCTCTCTCATCCTTTTAATTTTCTGTTTATTACCTCCTGAAGTAATTTGCTCTATTTAACACAGAAAATTAGATATTTTGATCTGTAAATTTCCTCTTGTTCTCATCTTATTATCCCACTTGCTTACTCTGTCCTGTACAGAAGAAGCAAATGCATTTTTAATTGGTAACAATTTTCTTTTAGATATTTTATGTGTTTTTATATCCAAATTTTTCCCAACCCAGGTGGCAATGGAAATTTTCTTACACAAAAGGTAGTATAACTACTTCCTACAGAGAACACCTGTTCAGTTCAAAAGATTTTTCGTGAGTGAACAGACACAGTATTTGTACACTTACTTGCTTTAACTGAACTAGAATGCAATTGTCTTCACTTCTTAATGAGTTTTGACATCTAATAAGCCGTTGGTGCCTTAAATTTTAGACATACGGTGTCAGATATCATTAATGGACTTGGGTTTCAGAAAGTGGCTATGCAACACAACCTGCAATGCCACCTAGGCACTCGTTATGCTGAAATTCCAGTTGGGAAGGATAGGAAAACATCTCTACACATCCCGGAGGAGTCTTGGCCTCTAAAGTATGGTCAGCCCATACTTGCTTAGACAGCCTCAAGCTTGGTTTAAAATACAACTAGATGCCTGTCTTTTGGATACAATAGCCTAGGGCAAATCCAATATGCCCATGTTTATGTGCCTAAAGCATGCAGTCTCGATGGGAGGGGAAAATGTCAGTCCTCTTCAAATGAACTTAAATTCATAATCTCAATTTGAGATATTCAAAGTCTGTCCCTATTTAGGAACAAAAGCAACTATGTCAAAGAAATCAAATATGGAGTTTTATCTCTGTATCTTTCATTCTGCTAAATGTAGAGTTGATGTCTTTTTCAGCAACTAGGTTAATTACTGTTGCTATGTAAACTAGTACTAAAATCTGATAAAATTCATAGCAGTCTGATGTTTGTGTCATACTGTCAAATGTGGTGTGACAAATAGCTGCTCCTCTCCCCTGTTGACTACCCCTTTGTCTTAAAAAAGTCCAGTGCAAAGAAGATATGAGACATGGCGTTTCACATTTGCAGTATCAGTAATTTGGGGATTTCTGAACACCAATTGTTTTCAAAATGGAGTGAGGATTATCTAAATGAACCTGTTAGTGCTGCCTAAATCAAAACCACTCAGAATAGAACACTACATAACACAGCAGTATCAGATTGGTATTTGTCACATCAAACAGTGGAACAAAATTATTAACAATGCACAAAATTCGTTGTGTACATATGAAATAATTCTGATTATGTAAAGCCTAAGCAGAGCTGACTACATAGTACACACGGGCAGCATTTTATGTTTTCAGCTCCAAAAATATTAGAGACAATTCAAATGGTGGTGGTTAATGCTATATGGCTCTGCTTCATAGTGAAATAAAGTATATAAGTTTGCAGACCCAAAGGCAGAAATTCTCAGGACACAGTCAGAATCATAGAATCGTTAAGTTTGGAAAAGACCTCTAAGACCATCAAGTCCAACCGTCAACTCACCACCATCATGACTACTTAACCATGACTTGAAGTGCCATGTCTACATAGTTTTTGAACACCTCCAGGGATGGTGACTCCATTACTTCCCTGGGTAGCCTGTTCCAATGATTCACCACTCTCACAGTAAAGATTTTTTTTCTAATATCCAATCTAATGACATCCTGTCATCCAACAGAGTTGGATGCTGTCTTTCTCCTATTCATGATCATTAAGAAAGGTTAAACAGTGATGCATTAAGATCATGAAGGAATGTTACCATTTCTGAAGACTAAGCTCTTTTGAGATCCCCTGAGAATTACCTTTTAAAATAACTGTGACCACCTTACACAGAGACTGGCTATAGGAAACATCACAGTAAAGAAACACAAGTAAGTGTTTCATTAGAAAGCCATAAGCTTATCGCAAACAAATCCAACTAACTCAATGAAACAGCAGGCTATTTAAAACTAATTTATGCTTATAGAGTCCTTGAAGGGATATGTATTTGGTATATAACAAAACTTTGGCCAAATACTTGTGGGGAACTCCTTCTAGTTTTGAGAGTCACCTTAGAACCTCCAAATGGTGTTTCGGGAATGCATATTCACTCCATATGTCCAAATAAAGAATGAAGGACCTCAGGATATGCATGCAAAAATTGTAATGCCCTAAGTTATCTCTGCTTTTGAAGATGTTGATATAAATGATTGCTAAGTTTACTTGGGGCCCCTGGTTTTTCTCATGTTGACCTGAATTTCATTTCAGGATTAAAAAAAAGAACACACAAAGCACCCCCATCCCACTTTTGTCAGAGGTATATCTCCTAGAATAATAAACTGAGAGCCAGAATGTGGTTTCAAGCAGTCTCCCACATCGTTAGGACTCTTCGCTAGTCTTTTGCCTGGCACAAAACTTGTGCTAAGAGTTTCCCAGGCATATCTGAGTGTGGTTCAGGGCTTAGTACAGGCCACATACTGTTTGCAATACACAGTGTAGGTGGAAGCAAGAGAAAAGACTTTACCTGTACAAATGTGAGCAATGCCATCTTTTTTTTGGATTTATCTTATTTACCCAACCACTGAGGCTAGGTCTATGTGAAAGTCCTTGCACAAAGACCCAAGTTTGCAGGGCTCACTTTGCAGACTAGCCATAAACCATGCAGAAATTAGATGTCTTCTGTTAGCATGGTGCCCTCTTGAGCTAGTACGTCATGTTGAGAAGATGCAAGAGTAACAAAGAATGGCTTCAAAGAAATAAACTTTGTTTTTTTAAAATACAGCTTTCCATACATCAAATGTGAGAATATAGCAATGGTGCAAAAAACAGTTTAAGCAAGGAGAACCTGAAGGAACAAGCCACACCTTAACTCTTTGGCTACAGAATGAGCAATAGCTGAACCAAAGTAAACAGATGGCGCTTGCCCAGTCTTGCTGTAATACAGATTGTACTATGCAAATTATCTTAGGCCCACACACAGATATGCTATTAAGAATACAGAAATAATCTAAGACAATCTAATTTACTGTTACTGAATTAGCTTAGAACTTTCACAATTTTTAAAGAGTTTCTCAGCTGTGAAGTAATGTTGGAATATAAAATAATATCTGACAATCTATGATCTGTGCAGAACATCAGGCAAGCCCAACATGCTTACAGCATTGCGCTTAGTATATTTATTAAATTTCTATTACAAAAGCCTTGTTATTTTTACTCAGATTTACTATGCCACTTCCAAATTTGCTTTTGAAGAGCTTTGCATTTTAAAGGTTATGCATACGAGAAAGTTGGAAACTTAGGGATTTCTTAGTTTTTTGAATCTATGTGATTTATCTTGCTAATTCTGCAGCCTGTGAATTCCCTGTAACAGCATAGCTTTAAAAAAATTAGTCATAGCAGGTCTACTACTTCCTCGTAAACTCACTAAGACATATTTAGCTTCCTCTGTAAATTCACTCACATTCTAACAGTTCTCTGTGAACTTGTTGGGGCACATTTGGCCACCGTTAACTCTAACTGTCACCATACTACCCTGATAACACTGCTGTATCTCCCACTGTCAGTACATCTCTGCAGCATGGATTTAGGTGCACAAGAGGGAGCAGATGCAGTTAGGAAGGGAGTGGTAGGTGGAAGATCTTGCCTCATCTTTCCTCACATGATACAAAGCCTACATGGCATGTTAGAAATGATGTAACTCTGGGGGTGTGTGATTTGCTACAGGTTTACTGCAGCACTAAACTAGTACTTAGGTGCCTGAATGGAAATTTAGGTACCTGGATTCAGGAGGGTGATCCAAAAAAACTCCACCTAATCTGTTTAAGTGCCTGAGATGGCAAAGGTATTATTTGGGTTCTCACACTAAATTACTACCTTCTAGATTGAAAGGAAGCTGTAGAGGAAGTAGTCAGTGCTGTGCAGCACCTCAGAGAGATACCTGAGAGATAATGCCTACTGCCTTATGCTCAAGTCACAAACCAGGACACACAAATTAGAAATGGATGAATTTCTTTCAAAGTCATAACTTCCTTCTCTGGCACTCATTTTCTGCCAGAAAGTTTGAGAGATATTTTTATCTCACATTTGGCTTAAATATTCCTCCTCTAATTTCATTCCACTATGTGAATGAACTTCCTTTAATTTCAACAGATCTTTCTACGTCTGGAGCATGAGGAGCTAAATGCCTTACTTCTGGTGTTGGTTTAGTGAGAAAAACATTACAAACCATTTATTTTATCATCATAAAATAAATACCCTTTTGTAAAGAAAAAAATGTCAGTAACTACACACAGAAATCAAAATACACAGAGCACAACTGAAAACATAGCTCTGGATCTGTAACATATATGGAGAACAGGGAATGGAAACTATCACAGAGGAGTTCTGGATGCATGAAAAAGAAGCAGGTTATTCCTGGATCTCATGATGAAAAAAAGGGAGAATTACTCAAATGTGATACGTAGGTAACTACAGCAACATGGGCTGGGTTATTTGAGGAGCAGCTCAGTCAGACAGCAAGTTCAGAGAGAAGGAAGAAGGGAAATGATTGATCTAGTACTGTAGACATCGCGTTCACCTCTGGGGAGTGCATATGAAAAGTGATTAGAATTTAGTGACAAATGCATCTTCATGTGCTTAGCTGTAACAATCTTTTTGCTACTATTTGACTTTGCAAACTAATACCTATATTCAGTCCTCACAGACACATGTGCGACATATATGTGTACATATTCTCAACAATGCACATATACACACATACGTACATATGCATGTGAGCATATAAACAGATAACACAGAAACATAATGTGTTCTGTCTCCAACAGATTTTTTTAGAATTTAGAAGTATTTCCACATAAATTCTGTGTCCTAAACATATATCACTGGTTTTGATTTTTTAATACTGGGTAGAAAATATTAACTTGGATTTTTTTAAATAATCTGTTGGCTTATTTCTCGTTAGTAGGTCAAAGAAATTTGTTCTAGTTCACATTTGCTTTTATTCTACTCACTTCTACACAGTTGCTCACACTTCACAAACTTCACAAACTGAAAATCTAAGTTAGCTATGCATAGAATGGGAAAGGAAGACGTTCTGAAATAGAGGGCAGTGCCTGTGGAGCTAGAAGTATCTAATTGTATATAATTTGTCTGTTTGAGTAAATTTCTTACACTAGGTATATGTAGGTTCGAGTGCAAAGAACTGCAAGAGAAAGATTGAGCAAAGTTTGAAATAGCTTCTATAGATGCACATTAAGTCGAAGAGACAGACCCCAGCACAGGGGGATGTTGCACACTCTTGGGATACCAGTTCCTCTTTGTAATGAGAAGACTAGGTTCTCCTCCCCCTCTGCTCCACCCTGATGAGGCCACATGTGGAATACTCTGCAGTTCTGGGCCCCTCGGTTCAAGAATGACAGGGAACTGCTTGAGAGAGTCCAGTGCAGAGCCACAAAGAGATGAAGGGAGTGGAACATCTCCCTGGTGAGGAAAGGCTGAAGGAGCTGGGTCTCTTTAGTTTGGAGGAGAGGAGGCTGAGGGGTGACCTCATTAATGGTTATAAATATGTCAAGGGGGAGTGTCAAGAGGATGGAGCCAGGCTCTTCACAGTGATGTCCAATGATAGAGCAAGAGGCAATGGGTGCAAGCTGGAGCATGAGAGGTTCCACAAAAACATTAGGAAAAACTTTTTCACTGTGAGGGTGACAGAGCCCTGGCACAGGCTGCACAGGGAGGTTGTGGAGTCTCCTTCTCTGGAGACATTCAAAACCTGCCTGGACACCTTCCTGTGTGACCTACTGTAGGTGATCCTGCTCTGGCAGCGGGGCTGGACTAGATGATCTTTCGAGGTCCCTTCCAACACCTAGCATTCTGTGATTCTGTGAAATAGGAATCCTGGACTAAACAGCCATGGTGTAGATGGCTAAAACTACTCAAGAAGAAACTTATTAGCCTAGCTCTTAAAAAACCATAGTATCTTTAGTTCATATCATCAATAATCACATAATAAAATTTGATACAAAAAAAATCTGACAATTTTCATCTTTTTAAAGTATGTTCTTCCCTTGAGAAAAGAAAAATAAAGTCATTCTGAAAATCACTTTCTAAGGGCTGCAGCATACATTACCCTTGTTTCTACGGTATTCTACGGTTTTTTCAGGTACGTTAGAGGAAGAGCAAGAACTAGAGAGCATGTGGGGGCCCTCCAG
>NW_009699814.1:0-10692 GCF_000703405.1 Apaloderma vittatum
GCACATTGCTGGCTCATGGGCATCCTGCTTTCCACCCGAACCCTCAGGTCCCTTTCTTCTACACTGCTCTCCAGCAGTTCAGTCCTCAACCTATACTGGCACATGGGGTTGTTCTTTCCCAGATGCAAAACTCTACACTTGCCCTTGTTGAATTTAATAACATTTTTCCCCGCCCAACAGTCCAGCCTGTTTAGGTCTCTCTGAATAACCACACAGCCAAAAAGAAGAGAATTTATCATTGTCAGTGCCAGCAATGTCTATATGTGATCCTTTTAACATCTACTATTCATATATTCACACAAGAAATTATTAAAGTAGTACTATAATGGAAGGTATATGGCTTTCTAGAAAGATTCCTTTTCAGCCTTTTGAAGCACAAATGTCATGTCTTCATTTCAAGTCAAAGTCTTGATTGTCAAATTCGCATGAACAGAATTTATCTAATGAATAGAAATTCCCTAAATTGAAGAAAGAGAGAGCATATTTAAGAGTTGAAAAAAAATAAAAAATTAAGCATTTCAAATTCAGGTGAGCTAATTTTAAGAGGACTCTTATTTTTTCCTTAAAAAAGAAAGGGGAATATATCTTTCGGTATCAGCTTTACTTCTTTTGTCTCCTTTTATTTTCTTTTATGTTTATTTAGTTTGGCTATCAACTAGTTATTCACTTTTGTTTAAACAGCTTTATGAGGTCCAATATAAGAAAAAACAGATGCTAGTGTGTTTAGACTGTTGCTGTTTGTTTCACTGAATTGCTTTTCATTCCATGTAATCAAAAATATCAGCTAGATTACTTTTCCTATTCACATTATTGATAAGCTTGAGTTTTGCAGGGCTGATACTTTTAAAAAAATCATCTTTGATTTTCACAATGTGATTGATCAGCTTTTTATGGAAAGGCAATAAGTGATAATAATAATGGTGCTGAGTAGGTGCTATTTATAAAAGGTGTTAATCCAGGTATAAACGAGTTTTAAGGTCAGCTTCTATTGTACTGTTCTCTTAGCTACATCCTGAGTGCCACAACAATCTATTCTACAGAGAGGGCAATTAAACATGGCGCTGTAACTAAGAGGACATGGGTTATTAGCAAATACTTCAACAACTAGTGAAATCTTTATAAATTATCAGGGATGATTTTCCAAGTTTCAGACTACCATTCACAGTGAACAGTATGGATATAACTGAGAGAATCAGGCTTCTCTAGTATGTAGTAAGAACTCACTGATATTTTTGTTCATGTATTGGTCTGTAGATGGAAAATCAGTGAGAAAACAATCTATAATTCAACAGTTCTATTTGGTATTCTGAAGTAATTCAAGAGGAAAAATACTTTAGTTGTGGAAAATACTATACTCAGAAAATCCTACTTAGCTCGTCATTTAGGTATGTGGGAACTGAGATGCAGAATAGTGTTTATGTGGTGTTATAACAACTCTGCATGCTTCTAATTTATTTCAGGGCAACAAGAGTAGCAGCTGACTATTGCCAGTTTGATTTTATTTCTGTTTAATTTATTTAGCACTCAAATCAGAAGCTGAAACTTGTCTCCTGCAGCAGTTCTCCTTAACCAAGTTTAAATCCTGAAGATCTCTTATAATTTTCTCCACACTTTTTTTTTTTTTTTTACTCCCCACTTCTTCATGTTTCTGTCAAAACATCTGACTCTTCAGCTGAATGGGAAGTTGTAATATTCACTGATCTGTGATAAATGGAATAGGTTCAAAACAGTTTTCTGGCATAAAGAAAAAGTGTTTCTTTAAAGTAAAGATTGGATTTATTTCTATTGCACCTGCTCTACCTCATAGAAATAATTGCCTTGTAGGAACAAATTGAATATGTAACTTTGGGGAAAACCAAGTGAGTGCACTTACTACACAATTAATGCAGGAGTTTTCTGCTCTGAGCAAAGATTCACCCCTGAATCCATGACAGACCTTCAATACTGCAAATTTCATCAAAACTGATGTATTCCCACCAAAATTTAGATTTAATTGACCATGACTGTCAAATAGAAAACAGCTCTATCCAGCTGTAACTAAAAGTATTGTCAGTGTTTATGCATTATTTTTCACTGTGCAGGTTTTCTGAGAAACCAACTTAATACTAAATCACTTTTTAATCAACATATCAAATCCAGTCCGTTCATCTTCCAGAGATACGTGCAATTCACATATATATATCTAATATTACTCCATATATTTATGCTATTGATTGTAAATTTTCAAGTTTTATGGGAGTTTATAATTATTCCCGTAGGTGAATTTCACTCCTATTAGGAAGTATGACTAGGACTAAGGAAATCTTGTAGGTAATTTATGCCCAGCTCAGTTAGCATAGTAGCATGGGGAATACGAACTTCTAACTCCATTAATGATTTCAAAATAGGAATCCATCTACAGATAGCAAATACGATGTCTATAATTAACTTTAAAAGAGATTCACGTACTTGGTCATTCTAACATATTCTTTTATAGTCAAGCAATTTTCTTAAGACACTATGGGCTGCCAAATAAAGCAAAAGACTTCCCATGATACAACATTCGAGACAGTGATTCAAATCAGCTTCCAAGCGGAGAAATATTCCATCCATCTTTGCTGCACCATGAGATACAATTGCACTTGACAAATGCCCCTAACTACTGCGAGTGGCACTAATATTTTGAGACAGATATTTGTGGGTGGTCAAAGTAAGGGCAGCAGCCTTCTGCTCTTTATCAACGTGATTCAGTCTAGAGGATGAACTGAAATGTAACTTTATTTGTTTAGGAACACAGGGAAATGGAGGAACATTAAAATGTGTGTTATGAATATAAGAAAACATTCTGAATCTCTTTTTCTACTCTTTCACATGTTACATGTATATCCTGTGTGCAGTTGCCTTAGACTGCACATGATTTTGAGATAAACCTTTGGACTTTATCACTGATAAAATATAAAAAAAAATTATCTCAAGAAAATCACCTATATGTAAACTTCAGATTTATTTATATTGTATTCCTGACTGCATTCTGTGCTACTGCATAACCAAAAGACAATACAAATGTCAGGACCCTTGTCTGAGACAGGGCTCTTGAGAAATTTCTTAGGTCTTCCAGAGTTAGATGTATTGAATGTAGTTAGAGAACAAAGCAGTCATGTATATGCAATATAAACAGGCTGCTTTACATTTGGAAGAGTTAGATTTAACCAGAACATGTTCAGTGTCTGCATTTTCAGGTATGGGTCACCTAGGTCACAGAAGATTGACATATTACTTTGTCCAAAATCCTGTAGAGGAGCATAAACTCCTCAGGAAGTGAACAAACACAACTTTTCAGAAAGAAAAAGAAGTAAGTAGATGCTTAGTCATCCCATCATAGTTTTCCAACAATGTAACATATAAAATCATAGTTTGTTTAAAATGTAGGAATTTTTGCAATATTTTTTTCAGCCTGAACACTTAGTCAAAGTTTAAGAACAGTAGATGCCAGTCAAACAAGTTAGAACAATATTAAATAATGGGACTCAGATTTTCATTTTATATTAACTATTCTTTTCTGAGCAAGATTGAGTTGAAGTAATGTGAATTTGTAAAATAGACACAGTAAAGCATTGTCACACTGCATAACACTGAAATTAACATAGAATAATTATCTATAAAAAGTACCAGACTTGCAGTCCCTAGCTTTTGATTCACTGGGCCTGATGCAGAGGAATCTATAGCAAAGAAAAATCTCTGTATCACTTCGGCAATATACATCAATCTTATGCACAGGACCATCTCTAAATATGAGTCCAAAAGCCACAATCAGTGATTCCTTGCCTTTTTACTTGATAATATGAACAATGCTTGTCTTTCAGGGCAGAAATATCTATACCTTATGAATTTAACTGACTCATTTCCTAATGAGTTTTTTTGTTATCTGACCTGATGCAGATGTGGACTGCAGAAGACTTCAGAACACATCTGTAGAGCTCTATGCCAAAATAAATTTTTTTCCTGGACTTGATGCTTCAGAGATAAATATATATAACTATTTCTAATGAACTTGAAAGGATACAAGTCCATAGGACCTGACAAGATCCATTCGCAGGTCCTGAGGGAACTAGTGGATGAACTCACAAAGCCACGTTCCCTCATATTTGAAAAGTCATGGCAGGCTGGTGAAGTTCCCACTGACTGGAAAAGGGGCAATATTATCTCCGTTTTCAAAACGAGAGATAAGGAAGACCTGGGCACCTATAGGCCAGTCAGCCTCCTCTCAGTCAGCAAGATATCCTGGCAAGACAATGGAGCAGATCCTCCTGAAGGCTCTGCTATGGAACATGGAAAACAAGGAGGTGGTTGGTGACAAAAAACATAGCTTAATCAAAGGCAAATCCTGTCTAAACAATTTGATGAGCTTTTATGATGGAGTTATAGCATCAGTGGATAAGGGGAGAGCAAGTGACATCAGCTTCCTGGACTTGCGCAAAGTGTTCAACACTCTCCCACGTGACAATGTGTACATTTTAGATATTGTAGAAAATGATTTCTATGGTGTATTCTATGATTTATTGTCTCAGAGTCTGAATATCTTGCAAGTCACTACTCCAAACTATATTTACAAATTGAATTAATAACAATCCCCAGAACTATAATGAGAATCTCTTAATAATATATTGCATTATAATTATCAGCTAAAAATTGAATCTGAAGGAAAAAAAATAAAATAAATTTCACACATTTAAATGAAATTAAACTGATCTGTTAAAGAATTAAAATCATTAAGTTAAAACAGCCATAACCAGAAATTGAATAGATTCATTTAAAAATTTCCAAGCTATCACCCTTTAAGGAAATACTTCCCATTATCCAAAAATTTTAGCTCAGTTTTTATTTTAATTTTGATTTTTTGATTGTTAATACTTAGTTAAAAAGTAAAGTCATATTGATAAATCTAAAATATCAACCCACATGAAAAATCATAATCTTTACTCTATAATCATATTTCTCTTGTTTCTATATGCATAATTCATTAATTATATCACACATTCCTATGGTCCCTTTAAGTTCTAATGAATTAGAATATTTTAAAAACTTCTGGAAATTCTTAAACAACTTTCCCTCAATAGCACCACTGAAATTTGACATCATTAATGACAAGTCATATTAAATCACAGCAGGTAAGGTAATAAGTGCATTATGTCACCAGCTAATACGTTTAATTTCAAATATCTTCAGTTTGCAACTTGTCAATTGGGGTTTTACATGGCTTCTCTGCAGACCAGGGACTTGACAGTGAGTAATGTTCTAACGTTGTGTAGTAATGTAAAATGTTCAGAGTATTTTTATCCATTTCAGGCAACTGCCTGTGATATATCTGTTGACACTGATGTTCTAATACAGCTCGTTCCTGTCAGACTCTTTTAATCCTATCTGTCTGGATTGAAAAACCATTTAAGAAAAAATATTCATCTTTATGCTGGCTCATGCTACAGTTATTATGAAGGTGAGGAATTGTAACAATGTGTTGCAGCCTGAGCATTATGTGCTAGTCATCATCTTTGATCAATGTTTTGAAGCTTCACTGCTGATGGAAGGGAAAGAAAGCAATTATACACCATTACCATTGAGATGTTATTCGAAGTCCGTCATAATTTTTTTTCTCTCTTTTGCTCTAGAAAAGTACAAGTTTTATTATGTCTGTTACCCTTTTACATTGTTAAAATCAGTCTCTTTTTTCTTTCAATTAAAAACTATCAACAAAAGTGCCTTTATTAGTTGGTGCATTACGTGAGTTATATGTAAAAATAAAAGGCTTGATTTTAGGTATATGTCTGAAAATGGTGAGGAAACATTTATTTCTTTATAGTAAGCAAAGAAACAAACTAAATCCATTTTTTATCATTTTGTCATAAAGAACTTGCTGAATCTAAGTAAGAGAAAATAAAGAGCAGTAGGAGAATCAGTTCAGAAAGCTCTTTCATGTTTTCATCTGAATTATAATAAACTAATATGTTTTCCTTTAATAATTGGTTCTGCTGTTCCCTTCCATTGAGACATTTTCATCCTTAGCAAACAGATCTAATGAATTTACAGAAAACTATTTTTTCCTCTTGTGTATAAATTTCCTCCTCATAAAAGTAGGTGTGTTGATATTCAGTGGTATTCAATATCGTTATTGGTTGGGTTCTTTCTACACCTCATAGACTGAAATTGCCAGGAAGTGCTTAACTGTTCTTCATTGTTCTGCAGGTTTAGGATGTGGCTATCTTTTCCTTACTGCTTTGGTTACTGTTTTGTATGACATGCGTTGATTGCATTTTTTAGTTTCATTTTCAATCTATTCTGCAATCTTAAGCTATTTCAAACAACCCTCCCCTTTGTAAATTTTCCAGTTTTGTGACTTACAGAAAAATGTTGACATTTAGACCACAGAGAGTCTGTTACTCACTGTGGGACTTGGTACAGTGAAATCATTCCATCCCACCCCACTCCCATACAGAAGAGTGATTGAAAAGATAGGTGTGGACCACTAAAGAGACACATTATTGTTAAGTGTCCAAGGCCAAAGGTGGCCATTACTGAGGACTCAACTGTCTGCACTATTAAAAAGTAAGTTTGGTTCTGAGCATCACATTCCTCTGCCCACATCCAAGTCAAAGTAACTACTCAGGCAGTAAGGTAAACTATTCCAATTGTGTCAACAGTGAAAGCACGTTTCAAAGAGCCTTGAGATTTTATTCCTGCAAAAAACTTTTCCTTGCAATTTAGAGATTCCAGATCTTCTCTGTATTGTGTCCCTCAGAGCTGAGGGAAGTCTCATGAGAGACAATCATTAAGAGAGTTTAGGAGAAACTACCATTTCCAATATTCACGTAGTCTTCATAACTCAACTTTAACATCATATTTTACATGTCTTGCTCAGTGTCCCCTAAGGTGGAAGGAAGGTGATTCTACTTTTAGAAATCTCTTTAATAGCTGTTCTAAAAGATAATTATTTGCATTTAAAAAAAAAAAAAAAGAAATGCTAGGAATTTTCCTACTGAGGAACGCATACAGATTCACTTAACCTCAATTTCTGCCTGACAGTGACTACTTTTACATTTTTCCTAGGGATTTTTTTTTAATACACTGGTTGATATAGTAAAGTGAAAGAGAAGCCTTGTAGAAATTTCAATAGCTGTTTTTGAAAGCCATAAAACCTCTGAGTTTGGTAGGCCCACGAGATTATGACAAGACTGGAAAAAAAAAAGGTTTCAAGAATACAGCACATACATCTGAGGCCTATAAGGAGAGGAAAATAACTTTCAGTAGAATATCACCATGTGTTTTGCAAAGATACAAAACTTGATAATTTGCCTACAGGTTAACCACAAAAAAGTAAAACATTTCCTGTCAGTCATTTCAATAAGCATTTACCTATGCAGATACCACAAAACTACTTTGCTGCAATCTTGTTTGTTCAAATGTGCAAAATTGCAGCCAGCAAACATTTCAGCCCATAGTGGGAGGATAGGAGAAAGCAACCAAAAAAAGGAAATTAAAAAAAGTTAAAAATATGCTCTAGCTTTCTCTTAAAAATATTTGCAATACTTCAGCTGTGAAAAGAGAATAACATAGAGAGGGATACTATTCTGTCCCGTCATCTCCATATTCTAGATTTAGTTTAGACTTTCTACATCCCTTTCCTTGATTAATTTTCACCACTTATGAACAGAAGAAGGACAGGAGTATCATGTAAGCAACTTTAAAGACATGCAGATTAATACTCACGTATCCCTTTAAAATTAACAGATAATTCTGCAGAGGTAGGCGACAATGCTACTGTTCTTGATGGATGAGATTGTCTAAATGAAGCTCCTACCACTAGATGACTGTTCCAGTATCTAGATCCCAGGCAGGATTCACATGAACAACCTCATACGCAAATGCTTTCCTAGCACATACTGTTCTAAGATTCCTGTTTGCAAAACTCAGATATTATAGTAGAACATCTATGCTGCAGTTACTTTGACAGGATTATCACAATTTACATACACATATCTTTTTTGCTCCCTATTTCCTTTTGATTCAGAAGCAAGATTCAGAAGTCATTTCTTTTCTTCCTCAAAACACATGTACATTTATAGTAAACCCAAGAGAAAAAAAAAAAATCTAAAAAAGTGATTTTCCAAAGCATTACTTGATATAAGTACTTTCAAACAAGTGTAAAAAAAAGGTCATAATCTCAAAAATGAGATACTCTATTTTAAAAATTAAGGCACTTGAAACTGAAAACCGTTATTTGCAAAATGTCATCTATACTCCTGGATTTAAATGTAGTAAAAGTGAGGAATTTCAGCCCTGTTTAAAAGAAATTAAATATCTGACAAGTTTTAAATGTTAGAATGCACAGACCATGGAAATGATGTAACGGAAAAAGGAAAATGTTTAGAAAAATAGTTATTTTAAATGTTTCTGACAAGGAGTTAAAAATGTTTTTTTAATGAAAAATTTAAGCAATAGGATAATAAGAAAAAGATCAGGTGGAATATCCTTTTAAATTTTAAAAATCTACTGTTCACCTGCACTATGTTAGAAACAGCAAGAGTAATGAAATGTAACAAGAAAAAATCAATTAGAAGAAACATTACTGAAACTATCACAAAAAAGCAGTAAGAATTGCAGAGGACAATTGGAAGGAGTTAAAATATATGTATAAAAGTTTTAAAGTTCATGTGTGTTAACAGACAATATGATTATAAGAAATATTTCCTTGACATCTTTAAGGATTTTATAATATACATAAAATCTCTTCATGATGGTTATGATTATGTACAAATTTTGAGACATCAAATAAGCTTAATAAATCTGTGTAAGAATAAGAATAGCTGTTAGACTCCTATATCATTTGTGTTATAAATTAATTCTAGAAAGTTAATCCTTGAGTGCTTCTTGCTTTTATCTCTGATTTTTGAATGTCTGAGCCAGAACGCGTGGAACTGCAGCTGTGTCTTGCAGGAAAGATGAGACACACGTTTCAATTACTGTTTTCCTGAATGCTGTTTCAAGTTACATCTAATGGATAGTTATACTTCCGAACAGAACACCGTTCACCCTAAGCAATAAATAAATCACTTTCCCTGAATGGAGGTCCGATGTTTTCAAGTGTGGGTCATATTTTCAGTCAGAAGATGACAAATTTCAGGAAAACTGATTATCTTATGAAATCCTTTTGTTGGGCCAAAAATATAATGAGATGTCATCTTTTATCTAAGTACCTGATTCATTAATTCTAATTTACAGCTCATTGGATTTCTGATCCAAATACTGTCTCCAGTTATACACTTGAAAACATGCTGAATAAGACTGTCATTCAACTAAAGATGATATATATTGACATTCAAATACATTGACAAAACTTAAGTTGTAAGGCTTCAATTAAATTTTATTATGTTAAAAAAAGAAGTTCTTCATATATTTTTAAAGTGACAGTTTGCTTTTATGAGTGTCATACAGACATGGAGTGTGACTAGACTTTCCTACAATGAAATAGGTTTTACACATCTTTCACTAACTCCTTAGATGTTGAACAACTTTAAATATTAATTTAAATTATATTTCATTATTGATATAAATAACAAATTTCCATTAAAAAATGCACTGTTAATACAGCTGTCTGCATTTCCAATCTAACTTTCTAATAACTATTACACGTTTTCTCTCAGTGAGTTAAAACATTGTAATTTTAAACAGATGTGATCAAATTAAGAAATACACCTCGTAACTGCTTAGTGAGATACCAATTACTATCTTAAAACCTGGGTTTTATTTTGAAGTATAATAATGTTAAATAACAATATGTACATAGAATAAGTTGGAATAAACATCTTCACTACTGTTTTAAAAAATAAATGTATTAGATTTTGCGTGTGTGAACTGTCAATTACTTTTAATCTGTGAAGATCCAAACCTCAATTTTTTTATTTTTTTTTAATACCGGTACCAGAATGTCTGTGCAAGTTAAGAATGGGAGAGCAAGCAGTTGGAAAAAAGGCACCTGGGTGCCTCTTGGAGGAAAATGCCAAATCATGGCATATGTGTCCATTAGAGCGACACTTCTGCCCAGATTGGTGTCATCTGCAAACTAAGGGTGCACTCTATCCCTTTGTCCAAAAACAGGACGGCCCAGTACTGAGCCCTGGGGAACACCACTTGTGACCAGCTGGCAACTGGATTTAACTCTATGTCCGCGACTCTTTGGACTCAACCATTGAACCAGTTTTTTATCCAGCAAAGTGTATGCCCATCCATGCCAAGAGCAGTCAGTTTCTCTAGGAGAATGTTGTGGGCAACAGTGTCAAATGCCTTACTAAAGTCAAGGTAGACAAGATCCACAGCCTTTCCTTCATCGAGCAAGCGGGTCACCCAGTCACAGAACGAGATCAGGTTTGTGAAACAGGACCTGCCCTTCACAAACCCATGCTGACTGAGTCTGATCACCTGGTTGTCCTGCATGTGCTGCATAATGGAACTCGGGATGATCTGCTCCATCAGTTTCCCTGGCACTGAAGTCAAACTGCCAGGCCTATAATTTCCCGGTCATCCTTCCATCCCTTCTTATAGATGTGTATTATATTGGCTGACCTCCAGTCAGCAGGGACCTCCTCAGTCTGCCAGGACTGCTGATAAATGATGGACAGCGATTTGGTGAAAACCCCTGCCAGTTCCCTCAGGACTCCAGGA
>NW_009699814.1:11357-50533 GCF_000703405.1 Apaloderma vittatum
AAGTCCCAAGTGGCGGTTTTCCTGTCATCTCTCCTAACATTCTGAAGAATAGAGAATAATTTTGTGGTCACTGTTTCCTAGTCAGTCTCCAACTGCCACATCCTCCACAAGACCTTATCTGTTCACAAAGAACAGGTCCAGCAGGGCACCTTCCCTGGTCACTTCACTTAACAGCTGTGTGAGGAAGTTATCCTTCATGCACTTCAGGAGCCTTCTGGATTGTTCACTCTCTGCTGTGTTGTATTCCCAGCAGATACCTGGAAGATTAAAGTTCCCCACAAGAACAACGGCAAGCGACTACAAGATTTCTCCCAACTGCTTATAGAAAGCTTCATCCATGTCACTGCTTTGGTTGGGAGGTCTATAGCAGACTCCCACAGCAGTATCAGTTTTATTGGCCCTTAATCTAATCCAAACACTCTCAACCCCATCATCATTATTCTTAATTCTGAGCATTAATAACAGTTCCAAAAATACAGGGTGACTCCACCACCTCTCCTTCCCTGTCTATCCCTCCTGAAGAGCTTATAGCCATCGATTGTGGCGCTCTAGTCATGTGAAGTATTCCACCACATTTCTGTAGTAGTCACTATGTCATAGTTTTCCTGATCCATTATGGCTTTAAGCTTCCCCTGTTTGTTGCTCATACTGCATGCATTGGTATAAATACGCTTCAGGTGTGCTAATAATTCCAACACCTTTTTGTGACTGTGAGCCCCTTTCCTACTAGACGCTTCTCAGGTGTTTCCACGATTTCTAAATGTCTATCCCTTGTCTCAAACAAAATGACAGAGAGAGAGTCCTTGCTAGACCACCATCCTAAGAGTCCTGGCATGCTTCCCTTGGGCTAATTCCTAACTGGCCCAGTTTTCTCTCTTTCCCCTTCATATCTAGTTTAGAGCTCTGTCAATGAGCCCTGCTAACTCCTGCCCCAAAATCTTTTTTCCCCTCTGGGAGAGGTGCATCTCACCTGCCACTAGCAGGCCCAGTGTCTCGTATAGCAGCCCATGATTAAAAAACCCAAAGCCCTAACAATAACACCAGTCCTGGAGCTATGAGTTGACCTGTTATCTATTTCTGTTAATTTCCTCTTTCAGTATTTGTTGCTGAAGGGACAGAGCAGAACATAGCTTGTGTTTCTGATCCCTTAGCAGCTGTCCTAAGACTGAAACCTCTTTTGGGCTCATTCTACCTGCCGACAACATCTTGCAGTAAATCTCTGTTCCTAATCAATACTTCTGTAATTTCTATTTTTTTAGCGCAAACAATAAAGTAACGGAATCTGTCATCTATGTATGCCAAGACAATGAAAACCTTAATTTTCTCGACAATGCAGTTGAGAAATGTTGTCATACAAGACCAGTTAGTCTCTAAAAGTAAGTTCCAGTCAGAATATGGCTGAGAAACACTGTGGGTGATAAATTGTAACTCCATAAAGCAAACTGCAATTCTGATTCTATGGATAAATATCCAATCTTTGAGTTTATTGATCTCACACTGCATATAGGAACAAGTCAGACAATATTATCAACCAATTTTAACAGAAGGGTTTCAGAGGAATGAAATGAGTTTGTGTGGGGAAATGATGTAGTGGAAATATACTCGTTTCTTACATGAGACCTCTTGCTTGTGGAGTCTAAGACTCAATATTCCACAACTGTTAGTAGAATTATAATCATATTAGTACTCTAGACAAATCAGAAAAATGAAGAGAGATATTCTATGAAAAATCAGTTTTATTTCCATATTTTAATCTAAAAATATATTTTTAAATTCCAAGGGAATCTACCAGCTTCTGAAGATTATACAGACTGGATATGCATGTATTTTCATATTGAATGTGGAGTGTTGTATTACTCTTCCATGTCGGCCAACAAGTCTTTAGACAACAGTGCTCTCTTTTAATAACTTAAATTTCCATTGTTTCAACAGTATTTAAGAAGGATGTTAAGGTATGTGAATGCATCCAGAGCAGGGCAATCAAGCTAGTGAAAGGGCTGAAAGGAATGTCCTACTAGGAGCAACCAAGAACTTTGGGCTTGTCTAGTTTGGAGAACAGTAGGCTGAGGGGCAACCTAATTGCTCTCTCCAGCTTTCTGAGGAAAGGACATGGAGAGAGAGGTGCCAAGATCTTCTACCTGGTGTTCAGTGACAGGACATTTGGGATTGTTCAAAGGTGCATCAGAGAATGTTCAGATGTGACACAAGGAAACATTTCTTTACCAGGATGGTGGTTAAACACTGGAACAGGCTTCCTGGAGAGATGATTGATGCCCCAAGCCTGTCAGTGTATAAGAAGCATTTGGACAATGCTCTTAATAAAATGTTTTAACTTTTAGATCTGAAGTGGTCAGGAGGTTGGACTAGATGATCGTTGCAGGTCTCTTCCAACTGGAACTATTCTATTCCACTCCATTCCATTCCATACTGTTCTAATTTTTGAGATAAAACTGAAGTTCTCTGAGCTTCAATGATCTTAAATGTTTACTCACATATAAGCTTGAAGAACCAAAACAAGAAATCTTAAAAATAACTATTATCAATTCATTCATTCAGTCGTTCACTCATTCATTATTTTTAAGCTTTTAGAGGCCTGACTCATAATATTCTATATTATAGCCTTGGAAATAGTTTTAAACTATCTTTTCAGAACATGGGACACATGTTCTTTTCTTGAATTTTAGTTGAAAATAGCTTATTTTTGGCCAGGTCACTGTTCTCTGACCCAAGTGTTTGACATGGCTCAATTCATCAGTTGTGCACATTCTGACATATCATAGGACCAACAACAGGAGGCATGTTTTATTGTGGCAGATGCAAGCTATGAAATAATGATCCCAGGCAACCTCAGTTTTCTTAAAAGGTCTATTACACAGCAATATAATCTATAAACACTTGCCCAGTGTTGCTGTCTGGAATTTTATGGATTAAGGTTCCTTAGTTCACAATGGCCTTCCATCCCGGGCATTTGATTGCTGGGCTGCATCACAGTTCCTTAATGGTTCTTCTCAACAGGATTGCTTGTATTTTCTGAGAGATTAAGAAATTCGTCATACTGATGTTCGTTTGTTCTTTATACAACTGCTGCAGTAGGAATTATCTAAAGTAGATTAACCTGTCGATAAAATGTATAGTATCCTAGAAACAATTATAGCACTTCGGTATTCTCCTTTTTAAAAAAGATAAAACTCTTACATATTTAGAGAAAATACTGTAGTGGATATTCCTATATAATCTAATTTCATACATAGCTACTCTGAGCCAAGTTTTTAAACAAAAGGCAATATATTGTTTATGATTTATTTACTGCTTTGGTTTACTTTTATTGTCTCCTTATATGGTTCTGCAGAATTACAGCTTTAATTTACAGCTGGTTTGTCTTGATTAAGTTTTTTTTAATATTCTAGGATGTGAGGCCCCACAGTTTAGATTTATTTTTTTTTCAGTAGTGGAAGTTGCCAGCTGAAATTCTCATTTTTTATTGCATTCTGCCTTTAAACACTTGCTTCTGGGAAGTGCTTGGATGCTTTTAAGCAAACGTCATCACATGAAATAAATTTGTAGTAAAAAGAGTGACTTCTCGCAGCAGGAAATACAATTTTCAAAGACATCAAGCATAGGAGATGCCTACATTCAACTATGTATTATGACAAAGAATTTGGTTTCTAGCAGCAGGAGTATCTCTGTGCTATAAGCAATCACAATGCTGTTTGAAACTGCAGAATATGCAATCTATCTTTTGTTGAAGATATATTTAAGAAGTGATTAGGCTTCTTTGTATAAAAAGATAGATGAAACAATGGCTGCAGCCACACAAAAAGTGAATAGAGTGCAAAGATGATCACAACCTAAGTACATGGAATAAAAAAAATATTTTAGTAGAATGTGACATTAAAAGTAAGGGAGATTAATATATCTGAATATGGGAGCATTGCAAAAAGCAGCAAGAAAAGTATGGAGGCAAGAAGAGAAGAAAAATGAAATGAGAAAGTTCAGTGTTCTGGAGGAGAAAAAAAAAAGACATTTGGTTTGCATCTTGAAGAGTATGATTTTGGATTCCTTTATGCTAGATGTTCTGAAGAACTGAATTTCATGATTCTTATGTATATAAGGATCACGTCAAACATGTTTCATTACTAATTTCTTCCTCTATTCAAAGGGACTTTCAAGCTGACATTTATACTAATGAAATAAACAGAGCAAGGTATCATGATAGCTTGAAGACTGATGAACAACTGCTCTCATGGTTTAATTTTTAGGACTCTCACTCACATGACTTATCCCATGCCAAATCTCAATCTCTCAGGCAGTGCCTGAGCATTGCTCAGGACAATAATGGTCCAGAAGGTAGGAAGCATGACTGAAGCTACCTTGTTTTACCATGGAAGACAATATGAAGGAGAACTAGACTGGATCACTAGCTCTCTAACAAGCAAACAAGAGTTTGAGTTCTTTATATGCTAGAAAACATGTAACCTGAAATTGGAAATTATGTTAGGTACAAGGCTGATATTGCATCCTGCCAACCAGATATAGCTTAAACGTTAAAACGGGCTTCTCCCAAATTGTTGATACTGCCCATTTACTGTATGGAAGCAATCTTTATGGTTTCAAATATCAATTAGTTGATAAATTCAACCCTGATTTTATTTCAAGACTTACAAAAGTTTTAAATGAATGAGTGCATGCTGTAATACATAAAGTTCCACAGGTGTTTTTTTTTAAAAGAAACAACAAAAAAGAAATCTATGCCCTTTTTTCCTGTGAATTCAGTTGTTCTCATCATATTCTCATCTCTAGTTTATGGCTGGTTTAGACTGCCTTTGTCCCAAAAGAAATCCAATTAATTTTTGATTATAGCAAGCAACGTATATGATTAAAATTATATCCATAACGCAGTAATTTTTGTTCCAAAGACATGCCAGATAAATGGGTGTCATTGCTATGATTGCGTACACGTCATGCAAGAAGTTCTTACTCCTACCTTAGACTATTAACTCATTCATCTTCCTTGGTTTTCCACTGAACTGAGAGTCCAATGACAAATCTCACATTTTATTCTAACCTGTGATTCCTAATATTTATCCTGACACAAATATTAAATGCTTTGGCACCCAAAACCATTTTTGACTGGCCATTTTCCAGTAAAAAAAATGTATAGGTCCCATCCTGAAAGACATAGAGAGTAGAATGATATCAAAGAAGAGCAAACTAAAAAATGCAAAAAGCTCTTGCCTAACTAGATAGATGCTTTTCCTAAATTCAAGTTCTTACCACATTCATCACTCTCCTATATAAAAAGCTGCCTTGCAATAAGATTTTCTTAGCTGGATGACCAGAAGAGGTCAGCTTTCCCCAGTAGAGCTTCATATATTAAAAATCCTGGTGATAACTGCAGTAAAACTTGGAAATATATTTTATGCTTATATCATGCTGTGACAACCAAAGTTCTTACAAGGTGTGGACACAAATTAAGAGAGCTCAAAAAAAAAAAAAAAGTTTATTTAGTCTTCAAAGCAAGCAGCCATTGCCTGGCATCACAAAAAATCCATTTTTTCCCAGAAATACTCAATGGAATTTCTACACATGCATTACCCGGTGAATTGTGCAATGCATTAAATCTGACCCTTCCCAGAAACATCGTATCTACTGATGAAGAACAAACGTAAAATATATTCACACCTATCCCCACCAGAAGTAGAGGAGGTCTAGTCATATCAGCCTCTTGTCCAACCAGTTATCCTCATTTTCATTTCTTTTATATACATCTCTCTCAATAATATATCCTTCTAATGCTCCTTGATGAGCTATGTAAATAGTAAGTTAGATCTACAAAGCTTGTCTAGGTCACAAAAACACAGCAAATGAGTAGAAGGCAAATAAGATTAGATAGTATCTAATCACAAAGAAATCATTGAATTGTTATGAAGTTCTATGCAAGCTTTAAAATTTATGTCATGTTCAGTGAGTGTCTCTTTTTTGCCCTTTCTTTTCTCTGACAATGAAGCACAGAAGAGCTAAATGACACATTTCTGACCCTACATGAAAGTGGGAGATCAGTGAAGCAGCAAGATGAGCTCTTTAAACAGTAAAGCAGTAGTTCTGTTAGATTGGAAGACAGTCCTGTTTCTTTTTAACATATTCTCAGTTTGCACAGATGTCCTTTAAATAATTGAAAAACAGGCCTTAAATTTGTATAATAAGGGACTGCATACAAGGATGTACTGTGTTGGAAATTAATAGAAAGTGTCATGCAGTTCAGTATCTTGGGCAGAACAAGTTCTGACAAGCTGAAAATTCTTGCTGCCTGGCACACAAGTCAGGCAATAAGCAGAGATCTGGAGTCATAACACTTATTTAGTATAAAATATAACATCACATTGAGTTTCTTGTTTGATGGTTAGGGTTCTGTGCATTTGATTAAGGCCTCTGAAACAAGCATGCTGTTAGATGCCTGAAAAAGAGAATTCCAAGTTTACTGTGTTAGCTAATGAGCCTGTAATTCAGTCAACATTAACATTTCAGACCAGCAAGAGTTGTAGGCACACAGTCTGCCCAGAGAGGTTGTGGAGTCTCCTTCTCTGGAGACATTCAAGACCCACCTGGACATATTCTTCTGTGACCTACTCTAGGTGATCCTGCTTTGGCAGAGGGCTTGGACTAGATGATCTTTTGAGGCCCCTTCCAACTCCTAACATTCTGTTATAATGTGATTCTATGTGAAATTACTTTTTGTCTTTTTTAAACAGATAGATGCACTAAACATTTAGGTGCTTTGGTTCTCTTGAGAAAGAGCATACATCCCAAGAGAGCTCTGAACCTACCAAAAATAAACTGAATTCAACTAAAAAACCACAGTAGGTATGATTTCTTTCATTAACATTACAGTCTAGGAAACACCTCTGTCTATATGAAAATAAAGCACTGCGTAGTGTTGGAGACTGGACTTCAGTTTTCATCCCTTTCTTAAGGTGTCTCAAGACCACTATTTTCACTTCTCCCATATGAGTCTCCTAACCATATACTCCTTATTCATTCTCCTGGGCAAGGAAAAATGAAAAAATAAACAAAAAAAAGACCAATTCTTTAGGTCAATGACTATCTCTCAATTCCCTTTAGTGTGGTTTAGTATGTAATTGATCTTGGTTCTGTCCCCTTATTTACTCAAATGTGTACTTAGTTCTGAATTGAGGACCAGAGTGTATATATAAACTGCTAAAAAAATGCCATAAATATTATTTATATCCCTGAGTTGCTGCTACTTTGCTATTCTATTAGGCTTATTGTCTCTGACTACCACATCTTTACATATTAGCTGTCCCAGGAAAAACTCAACAGAGTTTTTTGTCCTTCCAATTATTTCTTTTTGCCACAGCCTGATGGAGAAGACATTTGTTTTGGCAAGAATTGGAGGCAGCGTGTGAAATTAGACTCGCAGCTTACATTTCCAATGAGTAACTGGTGCAAGCTCACTGATCAGACTGCTAGAACACTGAATCACCTTTCCAATGTATCTGAATCACTCAGTCATAGCTAAATATATGCATTTTAGGAATGTCTAAATTGATGTTCGTTGTGTAGCAATAGCATTGACAGTAGTAGATTAATTTCAGATGCATAATCACAACTAAATGTATAAATGAGATTGTACGGGTATAGTTGAGCATACCATTTCAGGAACATCCAGACAGTATCAAAGATCAAGATAGAAACAAAATCAGAACTGGTCTTCGAAAGCTAAGCAAAGATACATCAGATAAAGCTGTGACAGGCACCTTTACAAGACCTGTGTTTAGGCATGAATTCCAATTATTCTGCATTTGGAAGAAGTTCCTGAACTATTCCTGACAGAGTGAATAGAACAAGAAAAAGAAAACAGACTGGGAAGAGATTACAAAGAAATACTGAAGAGATATGATATTGTGAAGGAAATACACTAAGAAGTAGGTGGAGAAATGTACATGTACGAACTAAGTTATATGCTAGTTAATCCCTGTGAAGTGTTAATGTAACATCAAACAGAATTAATGTCATACATGCAGTATGAAGGAATTTCCAGGCTCACTTTTTAAACACAGTTTCCTAAATATAACTCCTTAGCTGTATATTTAGGCATAAATCAACCATATGTGTCAGTGATAAACTAACACTGACGAGTTAAAATATGCATTTAGAAGCCTAAAAAAAAATAAAATAAAGGAATATTTGAAACTGAAGCGTAAAGAATGACATGCATTGGATTCCACATGAAATGTGAACTAAATATGATCTGGCTTTTAATTAAATTTTGCTTAAAATAAAATACAACTATCTGGAGCTTGCATTAGAAGGTCTCAGTAAAAGCACTGACTAAGAATATCACACCCACTCTCACTCTTTCTAATTATCCTAAGCTCATTAAAAAAAGAAGATAAAGAAAGAAGATGAATTTGAAGGATGTCTTATGCAAGAAGCAAACGTAAAGAAGTATTGTTAAGCTACAATGTCATAATAAAGGTTTATGAAAAATAAACCTTTTTCACAAGGGCAAAATCAAGCATGATTGCAATGCCCTATGTCTTTTGATGTTGTCAGAATGGTGTTCTGCATCTCCTTAATTTTTATTATTTTCAATGTCAAAGAAAACATACGAAACATCTGTATTCCCTCATCTGAATTATGAAGGAACTTCTCTTGGCTGAGAAAATTGTTCTTCCAGAATAAAGGTTTCATCTCTGCATCTCAGCAAAAGATTTTGAATTTATTTAATGCATGATCGATAAGACTGGAAATAAAAGACACAACCATTGCTAAACTGAATTGATTGAATAATATTGCATTAAAAATTAGTCTAATTCTCACAAGAAAATGGTGCAAAGGTATCTATTTACAGCATATTTAATCTTATGTTACTCTAATTATATGTACTATTAATAAGCAGAATTATAAGCACCTAGAAATCTGTGTCAGCAAAAGAATCATGCTCAATGTGTTTGAAAAAACAGTATGTGACACATCCTGGCTGAGTTACAACAATACCAATATCCCTTGAAAGATCTTGAAGTGGTAGAGAATTCATAATATCTTGTCACAGCCATAAACACATTAACAGCATCACCTGGGACCCTCACTCACCCCTGCACATGGATTTAGGGCCTTATTTCGTCTTCGCTCCAGGGCCATCAGTCCCTGCCCCTGCAACACCGTAGAAGTGCCAGTCTGCAGCCCTGTCTCCTGCACATACTGCTCAGCCCAATCATTTGGCTTGCCTCCATCTGTCCCTGATCCCTTCTGCTTTTGCTCTCAGGTGAGATTTTACAGGGATTCTAGACCTGATTCATCACTTGTCATGACAGACCTTGTTACCTGACTTCAGCTCTGCCCCCGTGTTTGGTCCTTGCAGACTGTTCCCTGTCAGCAAGAGAGTCAGCCTTGGCTCCTGGAGGAGCTCGCCCTCACTGCTGCCTGGCATTCGACTCCTAAAAATGCTTACTTTACCTTGTAGTCTGAATTTTTCTAGCTTCAGATTCTTGATAACAGCTTTTACTGTGTTGTAGTCAGCTAAGTTATCTTCTGTTATTAGCAACTGCTGATCGTGATCAAGTTACTGCTTAAACCTCTTTCAGATAAAATATTGGCATCGTTCCTGGTACTTGAATTACTTTTCTATGAGTTTCCTAAAGCCTATTTACCACCCTGATATAATTTTATACATACTTCAGAGTAGCGGAGGTTTTTTTGTATTTGCACTATTCTAATTATAAATTAACCGTTTTTTCTTTGAAAAAAGATAACAAAGTTTATATTTCCAAACTGTTTAGAGTCTGAGCAAGCCTTAAAAGCAGGTTAAGCACAGGCATCCCTCAGAATCATAAGCTATGGCCATTACAACCAGTCTTTCCAAGCACCCTGAGCAGTATATACAGTGTGGTTCCCCTGTCTGCTTTCCATGGGACCACTTCACCCAGCAAATTTCACAAACGCAAGATTGCTTTCCTAGGAAAATGAGGTAAGATGCAAGCATATGGCCGTTATTCCATATAGAAACACCACTAGCAAATATGAAGGTGGGAAAAGAGTATACAAAGCTAGTATTATCTCAAACATTGTATTGATGATCTGGCAAAAATATATCTGGCTTGCTTAACAAATGAATTACCAGTCAGACACTGTTAACAAAGTCATCAAGGTGGGAAGATGGCTCTGGAGACTGCTTCCTTTAAGTAATAAAGAAAAGCTGAAATAAGCTTATAAACTTATTTTCACTGAAAAAGTGTTCCATGCTATAGTTTTTCTGGTAGAAATATTAAGGATGTTGCTAAGGATTGAATTTTGCTTATGGCTATAGGTGTGCAAGCAGGCTTGTTGGAGGACTTTGCTACAAAAAACCTCTGAGAACAATTATTTGCCAATGACTTTGTAAGGATGAAAAGCACGGTTGTTTCTACTACAAACAGGAATTTGGTTGTACTGTTTTCTTATATTTTTGAAACTGTACTAAGCTAGCAACCAAAGTACAATCCTAGAGGGCATAGACTTGATAAAAACATGTTTTGCATAAGGCATAAAACATTAAATCTATGACTGTAAAAGTCTCAGATTTGTGCTGACATGAAGAGCATTTCAGGAAAAAAAACCAAAAAACGTTTGCAAAATGTTTTAACTTCTTGTATTGGAAATCATAGAAAGGCCTAGGCTTATCCATTTCCATCTTTTTCCTAGGTTTCTGGAATCCTGGAGTGTTTAAATGACACATTTATTAACTGAAAATATAATCTTATGTAAGATCATTAATTAAGGTTGTCTTACAGGTCTCTCTCTGATATCGAGCCCTTCATTATAACCTAGAATAAAGCATATCTGTTCAGTTGAGAGATAAAGAATATCTCATAACTGATCCATCAGGTGCAAAGGTTGTGCTGTGCATTCACACTAAATGTTTTCCCTGCAGTGCGTCAGTACAAGCATGCTCCTCACTCATGCGGGACCTTTAGCCCTTATGTGGGCTCTTTCCTTAATCAAGTGATGTACCTTTAAATCTTTTCTGTAGAAAATATTCTAAAAAAAAAACTGTGGGGAATCACTAGAGACCGAGGAACCGAGGGACTTAGCAACACCTAGCAGGCAGGATACTATGCCTGACAAAAGCAGTGCCTGAGTTTTTGCAGCGGGGGTGGAGAGTGAGATGGACCAGTTTGTCATACTGTAAATCATGAGCTTAGGTGACAAATTTAAGGGAGGGAGGAAAGGCATGCTAGGAACAGCTATGCTGGAGTTTTTTCTGCAGCTCACACAGCACAGAAGTGGTGACAGGATAAAGAAAAAATCTGATGAGAAGTAATAGTTTCACATGAAATTAAAAAATGGAAAAGAAAAAAAAACAACAGTGGGTTTCATTGTCATTATCCATAACTAAGATTTCTGCTATGAATAATTGTCACCATCATGATCACTGTTACTGAAAAAAGGCAAGAGAAAAGGAACAGTGAACTGATATCCAAAAGATATTGTAATAGCATGCTAACAAATCTAATGTTCAGTATTGCATGCTGTTGGGTGTCTTCATGGGCCCTTACCTTTCTGATAATTTACACTGCATTATCAGCTCAGTTTTAAAGAATCTGTGGAAATCATTTTATGAAATAATTTCTATAAATGTGTTTAAATTACAGTAACTACTAATGGCAGTAATAGAAATTACTCTGTTCGTTTTAACCAGAGACACTAGTCAGATCCACAGCTCTGTAAAGTCAATAGAGTCTCATCAATTTTAATAAGAAATGGACAAAAAGTACGAACTCTCAATTTCCGTTAGTTATGAAACAAAGACTTTGGTGTAATTTTATTTGTCACATCTCCCCTGAAATCATCTGGCTTAGCTATTTAGAAGTTGTCAGGCAGGCCCTCCTTGGTATATTTTTCCAAAACATAATTCATACTGAACTGAAAGTTAGTGTTAGTTGACGTAAAGCTCTATTTTTTTGCTCTGAAAAGTTATCTATCCCCCTTTACATTGTATGTATGTCTTTGTTTGAGCCCATGTAACTCTAATTCATTAACCTAATTAAGTTAAACACTTTGATTTTTGGTTTGAAGTTTCTTCTTGACTTTGGAAAGGTTTGCTTACTCAAGATATTTTTTCCCTCCCTCTTTCCCCAAGCCCCAAATTATATTATTTATACAAAACCTACTACCTCCTCCTTCAAACTTTCACTTTTATGCACAGAACTTCATGGAATTTACAAAAAGTAGTATCTAAAATTGGAACATTGATTACATTACTACCTTTTGCTGATGAAGTAAAAAACCACAGAGTATATTTGTCAGTGGCCATTAATAATACCCTGCTGATCAAATCACTACAAATTTTTGGCTCCATCTTTTTACATCTTCGGTGTATGACATTAATATAATAATAACTACAAAAAGAAACATTTTATAAATTTTCAACTTTAAATATTGTTTTACTTTGCTAATAATTTCCACAGAAAAAGAAATATTTGTAGTGAGGAAAAGTTAATTATGAAGCTGTATTAAAAATGTATGTCAGAAATCCTTTCTCTAATACATTCCTTACATTATTTCTGGAGAAATAATGCAAGAACTCTGGAGTTACTGCTGATACAGTTGATGTTATGCATTCCCTGTAAATGACATAATGATACGTGAGAACTAAATAGCTCTACAAACATGTTTTTTTCCTTTTTTCTTTTTGTTTTATTAGTGTCATAATTAGGCTGTAACTATAAAAGAGAAAAAGCACCAAAAATAACAGGGCGAATAAATAGGGAAATTCATTTAAAAACTCAGATAGATGGAATTAAAATGACTGAAACAAAACCTAGCAATATTTCAGGTATTGCAAAGGATAAAATAATTAAGTAAAGAAAATATATTGAGCCAAAAAAGGAAAATCACACTAACATTGTGGATTTTTCCACTAAACAAAGGATTTGATTTCAAACTTAAAATGCAGTGTTACTCTATTGGGTTTGTGTGACCAGGTTTTCTAGCTGGGGCAGGGGGGTGCTTCTCCCTCTAAAGGGTTTCCTCAGCACTAATTGAACTTCAGCAAGAAAAACTATGAGTGATCAGTTAACATCAGCCCACTAAGTTGTATCATGACATACGTTGTTTTGAGTATGAGGCTTCACACATACAGATATTAATCCATAGAGAACATTCATGTAAACTGAGATCAGGATATGGACACTTCATGTATGTTTTAAGAAGACAAACAAATTCTTATCTCGATCCTCATGCTGTCATTCTACTCTCAGTTGCAATTCTTACTGTGGAATTTCCTTTCCCTCCCTCCTTAAACAAATAACTTTTTTTCAATGGAAATTTAAGCCAAGGTTTATGTTCCAATAGATAAGATAGACCAATCAGACGCCAATGTTATGAACCTTGATGTCACAATTTACATCTGGTGATTTGGCTTTGCTTTTACGGGTCTTGACCTTTCAGACATCCAGTGACATTCAGTGCTTCTGCACTGAAACATGACAGAAACGGATCCGTAACCAAAACTAAGAACATATGCCAACCATTTATTGCCTTTTTACCTGTCCATCTTTGCATGGACTTTGATAATAAAAACAGTAACATGGATTGAATATGGCCACTGATATATATACCATTTATTTAAAAAGGCTATTTGTGAGCTGTAAAACATGACAGTGACATTCGAATATCCTCAATAAAGACTATTTAGTTTATGTCTTATTATAGTGAAATAAACATACTTTATCTTCCTGGCTTTTAATCAGTTTTAGTATTACTCCAGAAACAAAAAAATGATTCCTTTGTATGAGGAAAGATAGAGTTTATATGAGTTCTGTGCAAAGGGGTGACTTATGAATTCACGCTGTTGTAATTTTTTGTTTTCTTTGGTGGTAGATTTTTTCAGTATTTTATATATTCAATGAGAAAGATGTCTTCTTTAGGGAAGTCCCATTATTTTTCAAAATGAAATCTGCAAAGCTGAATAAAACAAGGTGACTATCGTGCTGCTGGCAAGAACAGTGTCGTTTTAAGAGAACGAAAACCTAGTGACTAGTAGATTTGCTGAGGAGATTGGGGTAACGTTCTATTACTCCAAACCAGTTTCTGAGTTTGACCTGTATTTGCCCAATAATGTCAGTTAGAAAGATTTTTATCAGAACTTGCCTCATACAGCTAACAGCAATACTGCTTTCTTATGTAGAAGCTCAATGTAGGTTTGCTATTAGTAGTTTGAGAGTCAGAGACTTATGCTGTGAAGCTGGAGTGATTGTGGTATAGGGCGGAGAACCTCTTCTTTCCCACTGAATATTTCATTTGAGAAAAATACGTAAATATCTGCCAAAACAGAAATGGAGCCCAGATCTCTCATTTTCCAGACATTTCCCCTATTCTCACCTTTTCTGAGATTGGAGAGTTGTTCTCACTGATTCTGTGCCAAAGACTGTGAATTACGTTTTTGGGGTGGTTACTTTGTACCAGCAGGAAGATCAAAGAAGATGCAATTTGTTTAAAGATGACAATTAGTAAGTAAAATAATGGCAAAACATGCATGTAACATTTCTTAATAGAATCATAGAGTGCTTCAGGTTGAAAGGCATTTTTAAAGGTCATCTAGTCCAAGCCTCCTGCAGTGAATATGGATGTTTAACCAGATCAGGTTGCTCAGAGCCCCATGAAGCCTCACCTTGAACATTTCCAGGGATGGGGCATCTAACACCTCTCTGGGTAACTTGTTCCATTGTTTTACCACCTTCATTGAAAAGATTTCTTCCTTATGTCTAGTCTAAATCTACCCTCTTGTAGTTAGGAATCATTACCTCTTGTATTTTCAGGACTGCATCTTACAGACACTTAGACTTTCCTCAGTCAAGGCAGTAAAAATTGCTTTCTGCTGTTTTTGATTGTTTAACTGAGCAACACAAGTAGCAGCAGTACTCTTCTTCAAATTTTATGAATATGATTGATTAATCTTCATGTCTTGTCAGACAATTACAAAGAAGTATAGCTGTAAATTGTTTCTAGTAGACTTCTTCCTTGTACTTTTTTTTAATTTTATAGAGCTGGAATAAGCAGTGTTACATACTTATAACTAAGGACAAGGTTCTTGTAAGTGGCTGTATTTATGACTTGAAACATTATTTTATGTTGGTTGGGTTTTTTCCCTGTCTGCACTTATTTAGTGTTCTCACATTAGTGATTTTACCTGTTTTGTTCATGTTGAGTCAGATTTATATGTACAAATTTTGAAGAAACAAGTCTTAGAATAAACTTTCTCACTGAACAATTAGATTTAAAATACACAATAAAGATTCCGGACTGTTTCATTTACCCAAGATAACATTATTTTCTTTAAAACATACTAACAATTAACACCCTTTTTTAGAAAATACAAATGAAGACAGTTTGCAGCTGCTAACTACTGAAAAATATTGAATAACAGAGGAAAAAATCAATCTAAAATATAACTTCAATATTTCTCTTTTTAAACATTATATTAATTATTATTTTGAATATTGTTGATAGAAGAGTCATTCTGCTTTACAAGTTTGTGGACTTTATTAGGGCAAAATTGAAACAACTTAGTCCATGTTCTTTGGTATGTATCTACTGCTTTTTATTCAACTTAATGACCAAACATTTCCAACTGACAGAGACATTATCTGTGTCTCAAAATACTTGAATAGCATATTTGTTTTTTGTGTTATCTATGTGGCATCAGTTTGTAGCAAGCAGTTTAAGAATCTATTGAGTTTAATTAACTCCTCATGTTCAGTCTCTCTGAGAAGGAGAGTCTCACGTTTTTTTCAAATATTTAAGAGAGCAGGCTACCAACACAAGTCAGCTACCAACACAAGTCATGCCTGTTCCTGCAGAAGAACTTGAAAGAGACTTTGTATATGCCAAAATGGTCAGAAAACAGCTAAAAATCCTGTAGAAGAATGATGCTTTAGCTGCTAGTTGCAATTCCTCCTCTATAAAATATTTCTCAAATGGCTTAATCTATCTTTTAATACAAGATGAAATGAAACAATTTCTTGCATTTTTGTATGTATGGCCCACCTACTGTCTTTTTCTTGACAAAGAAATGACAGAGGAGCATTGAAAACCATATGAAAGGTATTCAAAATTAACTGCCAAATCCTTACAAACAAAAGTTATAAATAAAGCTTCAGAAGAAGTTCTGCAAAGTTACATCTGCACAGATATCTTGTACATGTTACTTTTAGGAATCAGTTTAGGAAATTAATAACAGCCAAGATATCAATACCCAAAGACATAGTCCATAAAGGAAATTCATTAATAAATGCAACTATAACAGCACTGATGGTATGGCTGGAATAAATTAATTAGAAGTAATATCTCTGTTATTTCTCAAGATACATTTTGAAGCTATCAATATCTTTACTGTCCACATTCCTCTATTTTTGACTGATTACAATTTAAATGTCTGAGCTATATATTACTGTACTTTAAAAAAGTCTAAACATTTAGTAGATTCACTAGTTTTATGTAGTAGTGATAAACATTTCAGAGGTGCAAGGTAAGCATTGCGTTCAACAGACAGATATTAAAACTACAGACTGCAGAACAGACCTAGTTCATCTTCTTGCACTAGCTAAACCCCACAGTTACTTCATTCCTTTCAGTGCAAGGATTAACGTACCTCCTTTTTAACACAAGCATCTAAATAATGATACAGACCTATAAACAAGATACCATGAGGAAAGCTATAGAAGTCCTCCACTTCATATTGATGTCTGTCTACTTGCTAATACATAACAGAGGACAATTTACTCCTCAATAGAAGTTGCTAGTGTGAGTTTACAAATAATAATGCACATATCCAATATATATATGTGTGTGTGTGTTCGTGTTAAGTATTCGTGTTTGTGTATTTATTAGCTCAGCTCAGAAGACACGTCCATATCATCATATTCTTCTAATTTAACATGGATTTTCTTAGGTGTTCTATGTTACTGTGTAATGCAAGTATGAAATAAAGTCATTTGCATCTAGAAGGCCATTTAATTGATATTTGGTAATAAAGACTCAGTCTAATCTGACTTGCTTAAGTCATGCAAGTCATTCTCGTTGTTCTATTTTGTTTATTTATGATATTTTTCTTTTTGGTGAGACATTGTGCTACCTCTTTCATCTCTCAAAAAATCCATTTGATTAATATCAATTTCAGCATCCAGAATTATAAATGGAGTAAAATACTACATGAATTTTTAATATATATATATATATATTGCAGTTGTTAACTGTCCGACAAAGGTATAGTAATCTGTAGTGAAACCCTCCTCCTGATCAAAAAAAAAAACCAACCAAAACCCAAAAAAACCCACAAAAAAAACCCCAACCAACCAAACATAATTGTCTGGAATGCTTTCCACATGTTAGGTACACTAAACTCTTAGCTTCTGAAAGGAGGATTACTTCCAAAATGCTAGAAAATGTGAAATGAAAACCAGGCACATCTTCAATTAATGATCATAGGCTCAAGTAATGGTTTGAGTTGAAAGTGACCTTTGAAGATTTTCTTTTTCCAACGCCCCTGCCATGGGCAGGAACACCTTCCACTAGAACAGGTTACTCAAAGTCCCATCCAACCTGGCCTTGAACTCTTCCAGAGAGGGGACATCCACAGATTCTCTGGGCAACCTGTTCCAGCACCTCATCACCCTCAGAGTGAAGAGTTTCTTCTTTAAAACAAATCCCTCTTTCAGTTTGAATTTGTGATCCCTTGTCCTTTCACTAGAGGCTCTCAGTATTTCTTATAAGCCTCCTGGAAAATAAAGTCTCCCTGGAGCCTTCTCCTCTCCAGGCTGAGCAACACCAAGTAAGTCTCTCAGCTTATCTTCGTAGGAGAGGTGTTGCAGCCAGTGATCACTCTTGTGGCCCTCCTCTAGACCCACTTGAACAGGTCCATTTGTTTCTTTCACTGGTATCCCAGAACTGGACACAGTACTGCAAGTGAGGACTCATGAGAGCAGAGTAGAAAGGCAGAATCATCTCCTTCAACCTACTGGTAATGCTTCTTTCTACGGAGGATACAGTTGTCCTTCTGGGCTGTGAGCTCATATTGCTGGCTCATGTCCAGTTTTTCCCCCCAGTATCTGTATTGATACTTGGGATTGCCCTGACTCAGGTGCAGGACCTTGCACTTGACCTCATTAAGCTTCATGAGATTCACAGGAGCCTACTTCTCCAGCCTGTCCAGGTCTCTCCGGATGACATCCCTTCCCTGAAGCAAATCAACTGCACCACTCAACTTGGAGTCATCTGCAAACTTGCTGAAATTGTGCTCAACCCCAGAATGTCATTAACGTAAATATTGAATAGTACTGGTCCCAATATGGACACCCCTGTGAGACACCACTTGTTATTGTCTCTATTTAGATACTGAGCTACTGAGTGTAATTCTTGGAATGCAGCCATCCAGCCAGTTCCCTGCCCATCTAATAGTCCAGCCATCAAATCCATATCTTTCCAATTTAGCAAGAAGGCTGTTGTGTGGAACCATATAAAAGTCCTTACAAGAGTCAATACAGATCACTTATCCACCAATGCAGTGACTCCATGGTAGAAGGCCACCAGATTATTCAGGCCTATCACTTAATGATAACAATGGTGAGTCCTTCTGCAGCTATTGGTCATCCTGGTTAGAAGACAGACATGTAAACATCCTTCATCTACTCCTATTCAGTGGAGTACTAGTCCACTGCATATGTCATCAGGATTTTTAATGGCAGGTGCCACCGCCATTGGTCTTCCTTTTTCAATGTGTGTAGTATAAAAGGGCTATATGACTATTTCCAGTATCTTCACTGAGTAATCGTGGTTTACTACACTACTTACCCACAGTTCTGCAAGAGTAGCCCCGTATCTCATCCATGATCTAGCTGCTATTGTAAAGTGAGTCATGTAATTGTATAGATTTTTGTAGTGCATCCATTTCCTGATATATTTTGCTGTGTACTCTAACATATTGTATCCATCTGATGCAATACATTTACAGCATGGAAACATAAGTAAATAGTTACATAAGTATTCGATATCTATGAGTTAGATGCAACTAGATGGGTTTTTTTCAGTTCCATCAGATTTTGTTGATAATGTTTCAGCCAAATTAATCGTCGAAGCTACCTGAAAACTGACTCAATTTCAATTACTCACTTAGATGTTAATTAAGAGAAGAGATAGAGAAAAGGAACAGAAAAATAATTAAATAATTAAATGCATACTGAAAAGTAAAGAAAGACTTCAGCATTTTTTCTGTCCTTTTAAAACTAACTCTTGTGTCATTCCAATGCCTTCCATTATTATTTTTTTTAAAATATATTTATTGACATGTATATGCTCCTTAGCCCCCTTGCAAACAAGCTGTCAACAAATTCATATGACTTCTGTGATGAAACTTGCCTATGAGCAAGGTGACACTATCACAGTAAAAAAAGGTTAAGTCTAGTTTCTTTTGGACAAAGATCTCAGACATCATTTATTCTCAAAGGTATATTTACCATTTTACGTAAAATATTAAACTTTCATAGCATCTGGCGATAATACTATAACAGAACCTGACTGCATAATTTACATCAGTTAAGTGTACTGACTTTCACCATATTTTTTCACCTTCATTCTCATTATACTTCCTTCTCTCATCTTTCATCCTGAAATTATTGACTTGGGTTTTATGGTATCTGGGAAAGGCATTCATCCCTATTTTCTTTCCTCCAACCCCTTTCTTTCTCACCTTTATTTCTTTACCTTCTAACTTTTACCTCCCACTTTTCTGTTAATGTTCTATATGTCATTTCTCAATTGCAAAATAATAACAAATGTATTATTGTGTTAGTATAGAAATTTGTGTCCCTGACTTGCTATCGCACAGGTTTATGTTTCCAGCTCTAGCACAAGATAATGTTTCTGAAGATTTATATAGTTTATGCATCACAAGAGAAGTCTGAATTGGCTGGCCTGTGATGTCAAGCTCGATTACTGATATCCTCTCACATAGATTGCTCTTCATAGACATTATACCTGTCTAATGATGTCTACGTTGCCATGAATAATATGCTTAATCTCAATTTAAAAGATACTTGACCTCAGCTTTACCCTAATTGCATTACATTTTACTCATTTATATAGAACCAAACCGTGAGAGGCTGTTTAATTTTCAGAGACTGTCCTTCCAGCATCAAGCTACATTACTTCCTACCTTGGTGATGGCTAAGAATTCCTCAATAAGTCTTCAGCTGTTCACAAACCCTCTTCTAGGACTGCAGGTATAAATGACCTTGATAAGCATCTATATGGAAATATTCATGTACAAATACAAATAGTTAAAGTTACATGATGCAATTCTGTTAACAACAAGTGGTTGCATATATGAACAGGCTCAGAAACAGGCTGTTCAATGTAGAAAGAAAGAAGGGAACAAATACCATTACCTCTGACTGTGAAAACCTGTTTCTTGTGTACTCTGTAACATTCTTTGCCTGGGAAATTAGTCAGACTCCAGGCTACTTTGGACAGTGATATATTTTTTTTCTATCTATTTGTACACTGATTAGCATGATGGCACAGTAAAAGATAAAGACAATAGTTCCTAAAAATTTCCTCATTCCCTCAAACACAAATTACTGTCACAAAACTGATTACTTCTTGAAAAAAAGAAAGTACCAAAGTATAAATAATTTAGTTCCCTTTTACTAGAAATAATTTTGCTCATCCATTTTATAACCAAAAATAAAAACTAGATAATAAAAAAGAATGTGTGACTGGACAGCATGAGGTGTCTGAAAAAATTGCCGATTTACTCTGTAAGGATTGTGACAGAGCTTTATATTTTTGGAGTCCTGTCCCTGAAAGAGGGGCTAGGATTCCAGATACAAGTATCTGTGAAGAAATTACACATGGAATAGGCAAGGTAACAAAGAGGGAGAAATATGAGTAAATAAGAAGGAAAGGCTAAGTAAAATTATTACAATTTAAGAGAAAAAGTGATGGAACTAATGCTTCATATCTGTGCAACTTGGAAGCAGTCACAGGAAAGAATGCAGGATTGTAATATTCCCTTTGTAATATTTCAGTATTTGCTCTTCTGAGTAGAAATTCATGATCTTTCAGTAAAGAATATAAAAGACAGGAAAATATTGAGACAGAAGAAAAAGGAATGAAAAAAGTAACATCAGACAGGAAATAATGTGGAAGTTAGAATAAAACGTAAAGTTAATAATCCAAGGAATTATTAAAATCTAACAGTAGATTTCACTATTCTGCTTACATTCCTGCAGTTCTTAACCACCTATATAGACAAGGGAAGAGAGCTCAGGCATGAGGCTCAAGGAGAAAGAATCCGTGACATGATGCAGCCAGATCTCTGGCAGATCTTGAAAGACTGGTCTCCTGGATAAAACCACTGGGAAGGGAATCTGAGACTATCTCTTTTAAGACTAAAAGGTCTTGAAAGAAAGGCTACATTTGCAGCTATTTTTGCTTTTTGTTTCCATATTATTGACATTTGGTCTTATATTGAGGATAAACTTCTTGTGCTACAGGATAGTGACACTTCTGTTTAAGTGTACCTGTTAAGTAAATTTAGATTAGGAAGACATTTCCTGCAAAAATGATCTTTATTAGCATAGTTCACTTTAATGTCAATGGAAATGGGCCATATTTTAAGGCATACCTTTACATATTTTCTATTACAGCAGGAGAAACATAAACCATAAATTTGTTGACTTCAGAACAATTAAAATTTATCTAGAAAGGTATTTCATACTCATGTAATAATTGCCTTACTGAATCATACAAAAAAAACTCACATGAGAAAATGGAACCAAATTCGTAAAAAGATTTTAACTTATTGTAAGTGCTAACGAACAATATATCACATAAAAAGGAACAAGACTATCCTGCAAAACTAATAAAAATCAGGTTCTCTTCTGGAATTGAACAGACCTATATTAATTGGGTTTTTTTAAGTCAGTTATGTAACCATCTGTTGGTAACTAATTACTTCTGACTAATTTTCAAGTGCTCCAGTAAAATCTCACTCTGTGACTCAGGATCCTCCACAAAGCACTACTATTTCCTTTCCTGAAATCTGTTGTGAAAAATACTAACAGAACTTTTCTTCTTTGAGCTGTCAAGGAAATGTTCATGGTAACTTGAAATCTTATTTTGACTAAAATAATAATATTATTATCAGAAATTGTACATGAAGGTTACAGTAGATATTATATATAGGTCAATATTTTATTTTTATGTTTTTAAGCATGGGAAGCAGAGTTAGAGAAACAGAAACCTTAGTCACAGTACAACAAATTCAGACACTAAAGAGAGATGAGTCAAAACAAGAATGAGGATTTAAATACTGTAAACCCTTGTTTTCTAAAGAAAAATACTGTGTGGGATAATCTACAAAATTTTATCCATTCTGTTTATATAGACAGTATAATATTCATTTCTTTATTTGCATATTACAAGAGTATTTTTATTTAAACATTCTCAAACACATTGACAACTTATAGAATAGGCAAGTCCCAGTTCTATTACAGCAGATACATACCATGATCATTCTATGTTCAGATAAATCTTAAAACCAATGTAAGAAGAATTCCCTCTTGTCTTTCTTAAAAACATAGTTCATTCATTTCTCAACAGAGTCTGTTCTGTAAGGACAGTTACGTGTGAGGCTTTCGGAAATGTTTATTTATAGTGTAGTTCATTGACTGGCTAGTCTTATACCCCAAAACAGTAAAATAATTTTGAAAGAAATCTGGATCTCTTGATCATTAGACTAATCTAACATTATAATTTCTTACTGGACCCAAACAAAATCCTTGAAGGGTAAAATTCATAGGGTCCTGTAATGACCATGGCAGCTACCAACTTTTAGTCATTTTAAAACTATCCTTGTTCTTTTATATCTAAAATTAGGAAAAAAAAACAAAACTAACCAGACATTGAAAGCAGTAGCTACAGATTTCATACTTAAATATGTAATAACATAGTTACACATCTCATTCCTCAGCAATTCAACATGACTTAAGCATCCCCACTTCATCTAGTCGTTAGGCATTTCTTATCTTCATATTTTCTCGGTGGTACCTTTTTTCTACGCCCACATGAGTGTGAGAACAGCTTCACAAAATGAACTGGGACAGGCAGTTGACTTGAAAAATAACACAGCAAAATACAATTAGCCTCCATAGGATTTTCCTTGCTTTTTGTTTGTGCAATTTACAGTCAGTTCCACGCAACAAAGCCTGAGAAATCCCAAAATACCATAAAGTATGGGCATTAGAGAAGGTTTATGTGTAACATGAGCCCATGTTTCCTCAGACAAATAAAGGTATTGAGTTTACATCCTTTATGTTCCAGCTAAATACTCTTTTCTTTCACAAAGTACATGATGATAGGTATGAATTCCTTTCAGAAGTTTCTTTCTAAATTATTTTTTCTATCTGTTTGTTTTGTTTACTAAAACCATGATTCTTAAAAGGAGGTTGTCTACCTCCGGAGGAAAGAGTTTAGGTCAACCCCAAAAAACCCTCTTTTTCAATTGACAATAACAACTACATTCCCAAGCTATTTAGCTCTCCTGAAAGCAAACATTCTTCTTTTTTTGGTTTAGTTTGGTTTGGTAATTGCCATGTATAATATTTATCACATCAGACCAATTTGATTGTCATAGTCCAGCTACCCAGAATTGCCCTCTGTGACAAATGTAAAGATATGCTGTACTTATTCCAGAAGCAATCTTTACTGCTTAATGATTTGGAGTATTTCGGGGTGTAACAGCGAAAAAGATTGCTTGCTAGAAATCTATATTTCTGTTATAAGATCACAGTGAAAACTAAAATATCTTACATTCAAATGTTTATTCTGCTGAAACGGTTTGTATAAGGTACACAAATTTTGATCCCCACATCATTTTAAATAGGTTGTTTGTTTTTTTTCCATAGTAAGATAAGCCTGTCCAATCAGCTATAAACAAAGTACTTTGCCTCTAACTGAATGAAAATAGCAACTAGGCAAAAAAATAAGCAGGAAGAATAACAGAAAGCTCAGTCAGATCACTAATTCTTTCCTCAAGGACACATCCATCCTTGCATCATATCAGGTTCACCAACAGTAGAAAAAACACTCTTTTTCTTACAAGTATTATGCATGAGATCAGTCTGAAGATACATGTATCCCATGTTAGAAGCTGCTGGATTCGTAGCTGGTAGCCTGATCGAGGCAAGACTTCTTTGGCTTCTTGTTCCCAGAGTCCAGTTGGTAGCAAGGCAGTCCACGTGTTCCCCAGTAGGAATACTCACAGCACACATACCTCTTAGAATCATAGAATCATAGAATTGTCAGGGTTGGAAGGGACCTTAAAGATCATCTAGTTCCAACCCTCCTGCCATGCAAGGACATCCCCCAGCAGATCAGGCTGCTCAGAGCCCCATCCAGCCTGGCCTTAAAAACTTCCAGGAATGGGGCTTCCACCACCTCTCTGGGCAACCTGTGCCAGTGTCTCACCAGCCTCATGGGGAAGAACTTCTTCCTAACATCCGATCTGAACCAATCCGTCTCTAGCTTTAATCCATTCCCCCTAGTCCTGTCACTACCCGACATCCTAAAAAGCCCATCACCAGCTTTCTTGTAGCCCCCTTGAGATACTGGAAGGCCACAATAAGGTCTCCTCGGAGCCTTCTTTTCTCCAGACCGAACAACTCCAACTCTCTCAGTCTCCCAGAGTAGTAAGGAATGCTCACCAACATATAACTTTAAGTGCAGTGATACCAACACATGTAGTTGTTGCAGAGGCACCCAAAAAACCGAGACAGGGCAACTACTAAAAATCAAAATTTATTCCAATCTGAAAACCATCATGCATTCCAACAGACAAAGTACATTACAGATTTGGATGTAAGTTTGGAATTATCACATTTAGGAACTTGTGACTATTCTTCTAGAAAAAAAATGACCAAAAATATGCACACATTCACTCAAAAAAAGAGGAGAAAAACTTATCCCTCAAGGATACCTAGAAAAGGAAAAACCCACACAGGAGGGCAAGGGCGGTCTCAGGATATTTCCAGCAGTATCACTCACAGGGTAGTGATGAGGGCTTTCAGTCCCTGGAAGTTTCCCTGGGCAGCGTCTCAACCCAAGAGGAGAGTCCCCAAGTGTAAATCCATTGCTCCGAGTTGGACGGATTCAAACAGGCTCTCTGGTGGCGCCCATTTATTTACGAGTCTGGCCTGTGGTCATTTCTAATTAGGTGGGAGCCAGCGCACAGAAGTTGAGCACCCAACACAAAGTCATCAAGCCTTAATGGCCATCCTTGTCAGGCCTCAGGACAGGCCTGTTGCCAGATCTTTGGGCAGGCCCAGTGTTAGGGAGGAGGCAACCGCAACAGTAGGCTGGGAAACAAACAGGAGGAACTGGAGCTCTGTGCTCATTTTTCTCCATAACCCTTAATCCATTTCTTAAGAGCATTTCCCTGAATTGTTATTTACTAAAAATAATGTAATAAAAATTTTTAATAAGCTAATGTCAGAAAATGTTCTCAAAAAATTTATTAAGAATGTCTTGAAAAGCAGTACTAAAAAGTGTAAGAAACAGAAAATGTTTGCAATGTTAACATTTTTCTGTAAAAAGATATCTTGAAAAAAATTTTTGAAATATATATTGGTTTACATATTTTTTCATCATATCTGAATTTTAATTATGTTATTCATTAGCACATATCACATTGTGGCAGATTATATTTTTTTTTTTTAAAACTATCATTCTGATTTGAATTTACTAATAGGAGAAAAATAATGTTATGTACTAAAACTTGTAAATTTCTGAAGAAAAGAGTTGCTAACAAATTATTACATTGGCATACCTCCTCTAACCATTTTGAATGATACTGTATTTTGATATAAATGTGAAATAAATATCGTACTGACTTCTTACTGAAATCACTAAGTGCACTCCAGATTCATGAGTCATTGTTTTTGAAACAACTTTCCGAGAACTAACAAAAGCAACTTAACATTAAAGTACTTCAAACACATGGGAATCTTCCAGATCATCTTTCCAAGCCGTCAAAGGCTTCATTTGTTGCTAATAAAAATTGAGGCAAGTGACAAATACAATGTCTTCCCATCTTTATAAAGAACTTTCAGTGAAATTAAAACCAAAATAGAACTGAGTGCTTGATATCCTAATACACTTACTTTCCTCAATGTTTTAGCATAATGGGTTGTTAGGACATGAACAGATTGGGAAATATATTTAAAATGTGGAAAAAAACCACAAAGCATTCAATAACTCTAAGTATGTCTTATGTGATTTGCTGACTAGTTTAAGTCTAGATCTGCAGGCACTGAAAAGACCTGAGAACCTACAGAAACCAGCTTACTATAGCTATCCAGGTTTACCTCAGTTTTACTGAATAGTGTTTCATTAGCATCTCAATGTGCTCTGGCCATGCAATGGTCGTTCTGGGTTGTCCTTACTCTGAAAACATAAAAATGTGTATCTGGGAATGTGGACAGTAAAGGAGCCAGTAAATCCCCTAAGGGAAGAGATAAGGAACAAAGGCAGCCAGGTACATTGGATAGTGCCCTGATGTGTGTTACCTCAGCTTTAGATACCCATTTTAGGAAAAAAAATTGTTATCCCCCTGGTGGCACCTCTCTCCTTCATGGGTATATGGCTTTATTAGGTATGTAACTTTCATATAATCTAACTTTGGTGAGCTGAATGCCACCTTTAAGCTAAGCCACTCCAAAATATTGTAAGACAAGCTTTCTTAAGAAACTGAGCTTTATGCAGATATATTCTTGAGATGTTAGGAGTCCTTTGCGGTGGATTGTCCCAAGTTTCTGGGTCTGTAGAGATCCATCAATATGGTATCAAACCAACAGTATTCATAAAAAGATTAAGAGGCTCTGAGGAAAGAAATTAACATGTTTTACAATGCTAACAGCTATTGCATATGTATAATGTAATATATGACTATTCTGGATTAAGATACAATATTGCAGAAAACTCAACTACCTGGCGAGAAGTAATAACAACAGATGCAGAGAATGAATTTAGTCACTGAACTGCAGAACATGGGAATTTTAATCCCACTTCAGCTGAAAGATCTCAAAAAACCTTAAGTACCTATTAACTATGGATTTAATATTTATGCCTACATAATATATTTTTCTAAGTAGGACATTTTTTTCTCCATATAAAGCATAACTTGATACTGATGGAACACTGTGGCTTTACTGAACATATGAAATTTTAATGACAAAAACATGATTCACAAATTAAACATCTATGCAGATGTACATTATTTATGCATTGAATTATTTCTCTGTAACACAGAAAGAACAAGCAGGTCCTTTTGACCCAAATTTGACTTTGATTTTGCAGTTTTAGCCATGACCTAATTTAGAGCTGTCTCAGGCATGTTTATAAAATACTCAGCATTTAGACCATATGGTGCAGTTATAGGCTCATAGCGTCATTTGAACCTTCCTTAGAATTAGGCTTCAAACTCTTTGTAGTGTTAAAATTAAAACCTAATTTTTTAATTTAGTAAATATTATACAACATATATGCAATCCTAAAAGCTCCTCACAATGCGATCCAGCATTAAAGATTCAAATTCTCTGCAAAATGTCCATCTCTTTCTGATCTCTGTAAATAGTATCGTGCATGGAAACAATAGACTGTTGCTTCTTAATTTATGTCGTAGTAGTTAACTACCCATGTAACTAAATATCTGCTTCAGCCTTTGACATAGGAATTGCTTGCAAGTACTGAATGACACACTATCTTTACCAAAATTTACCAAAATTCCAGCAATATAGTTCAAGATGCATTTAACTGCAGTCCCACTGATGCTAAAATCACTAACTACTACAATGAACAGACAAATAAAACCTGGAATAAAACGGCCATGTATTCTCACATAAATTTATATACACAAAGAAACAAAGAATCACAGACCTGGCAGGAATCTCAAGAGACTATCTAGTCTTTTCACCTGCCTCTGGCAGGATGGTCTATTCTATTATATATAGACTTTAGAGATTTAGAACTTGTGACATACTTTTTAATCTACTCTTGAAGGGTCAGTGAGAAGTATCCAACTCATTCCTAAACAGGATTTTTAGTGCTCTGTTGTACTTACTGATCCCTGCAAAACCCCATCATTTTGGCAGTGAATACAGGACTACAACACAGGCACAATTTCCTTGCCAGATTTGCTGGAATTCCACCCCTAAGCTTTTTATTCTAGCATTTTTTCTCAGCTTTCTTACTGCTATCATGAGGCACGATGTCAAAAGACTTTAAAAACCAAGTTATATGACTCTGCTACTTCTATTATGTCTAGAGGGCCTATTATCCTGTTGCAGGAGTAAGTTATGTTGGCTTGAGGTTATATGTTCTTGACAAACATTTTTGGATATTATTCTCCGTTATATTTCCAAGTGATTCAGGTATGCTAGATTATTTGTTCCAGTCACTATTTAGAAATTAAAATAAAAGATGACAGGTACATAATTCCATGGCTCCTCCCTTTCCACATTTTTCACAGTGTGGCACGACAGTTGCCTTTTTCATCTTTGATCCATGTATTTACAAAATGACTACTATTCGTGCTCTGATTTCACTAGTCAATTCTTTAACTACACAGAACGTAAACCAATAGTCTTACAATATGAAAACAGCTAACCTGTCTAAGTAGCCTCTGTGCTGCTCTTGATTTTTTTCAAATCTGAAATGTTCTTTTTTTCTTGGTTTTAGCTATATTTCTTTTTAGGTTGCAGTTGAGATTTTAGTTAGGAATTATATTCTAAAAATACTAAGCATGTCGACTTTCTTAGCATCATGTGCCAATGGTTTTCCACTCTGATAACAGTGGGCCCATTATTAGTTAAATGGACTTTTTCACTCTTTGTCATCTTGTTTCTGTGGCCAGTTAGAAGTCAGCCCAGTGATCCATTACTGTATTTTGGGAGGGATTAAATCATTTGACAACATGTAAACGTGTACTACAGCCATGCTTTGCTGAATAGTTAATGTAGTGAAACAGATACTCCTTAGTATGCCCTAAACTTCAACAGATAGCGAGCATGTTTTCCTCTAGTCCCAGGAAGGCAGCTTAGAACTACCAGCTCACATGCAACAATCTCTATTGTGTATATCTGTAGTTATGTGAGGTAGCTCACAAACAGCCTGATTTGTATGAGGCTGAAGGTTTATTAGTCTATGTGGACTACTATAATGTTAACGATCTTATTTCTTTTGCCCTTGAATCATACTCAGAATCTTTTAGAAAGCTCCATTTACAGCTTCAGTGTCAGAGTTTGCTCTTTATGTTAGAAGGTTGAGCTAATCTCTCTTCTGCTTCTGTTGCCTTTCTTTTCTAGCAAACTGTACACAATTATATATGTATTCCAGTCAGCTGAATTATTTTAACCAGTCTGTGACATTCTAGTTTAATAATGAAATACGTATTAATGTTCTATACTCATTCCGAGTTGCACAGGATGATACCAGTCCTGCAGAGGACTACATTCATCCATAGCCTACATGGCTATCCTGCCATCTTCAGAGTCAAAATATCCAGCTGCCTCAATATTTTTACTCTGAGATTACTTTTTGTAGAGAAATATTTGAGGGACAAACCCCTCCATGCTGATGGTTTTTCACCAAGAGTTGAATGTCCAACAAAAAGAACCTCAGAATGGGAAATAATTGAATAATGTGCCCATGAATGACAATGCTTCAAAGCCATATTTGCATGATGTTATGAACTGAAGAATCTGGAGACCATAGTTCTCCAAAGTAATTTTAACATTGTTAAATATAGTAGCTGTAACTTAGTGTTCTATGTTTCAGTTTCATCTCATTTGAGTTTTCCTATAAACTACTGAGAAATTTTCATTTATTTCGCTTCTATGCAAATTAATATGCAAAAAATGTCACAGAATACTTCTGAATGTTCCGCTCTGAGCATTATTTTCTACTTCTCTGTTATTCCAAATGTGTTTAAAAAGTGTGCGGTGTCAACTGATTATATGAAAGCCATCACTATCCTCTAATGGCATTTGCTGTCTTTGTCTAGGCTTCCCTTTATATTGTTTCCATACATAATTTCTGTAAGAAAAAAGATGGTCGTCCACCTTGTAATCACAGTACACCATAGGTATTCCTTTTGCTATGTTGGAAGGAAAAATGAAGATAACTTACTGAGACTGGGAGAGAGATGGACTTGAATGCAAATACCTCCCTGATTTACAGGTTTTGACTATTTCTGTTTGATTCCAGTACTGACACCATAGAATATCAGTTTTGTTATTCCTGGTTCTAATTTAGTTTCACACCTCTGACCCACAAATTACCAGATCATCTTCCTTAAGCACAAGCCTTATGATGTCTTATGGTTGGTTGTCACTTTTTTTTTCTCTAAAATTCAGCTGCGGAAAATATGATTATAGACTCTCAATATGCATTTAAACTGATAGTAAAATATTGTTGATGATTGCTCAGGCAAAAAAAAAAATAGATGCTGAAATTTAAAACCTTATAAGAAGAGGCAAACAGAAAAAGCTTTATCTCATGAATGCTAAATGAATGTCATGATGTCATGACTATAGCAGTTTTGAAATACTCAGGTTTAACAATATTGCACTCTGTTGTATCTAAATTAAATTCCCACAAAATGTTTATGCGATGAAAAAAACCCCAAATAACACTCCAGGAGCATGGCAGTCTTATTGCATTTTTTTTAAAAAAAGCAAAAAACAGCCCTCACAAACAAGCAAAATCTTGACCAATTCAAAAGCAATTTCTGAAATTATTTCCATGTAGCATGTTATTATTAAATTTTATCTGAATAAATCAAATACAAGCAAAGGATAAAAACATTGTCTCAAAGACGATGTGGGTGTGGAGAAGTAATCTAGCTCTTCATAGATTAATTTCTTCTAATCACAAGTGAACCTAAGGCTCCCTGGCTTCATTGATCTCTGGTGTGAGAAGATTCTTTTGTCGCAGAGCAATTATTCTAGCATATAAATTCTTTTCCAAAATTCATGAACACTGTGCAGCAACCCATACTGTTCTTATCTGAATATGCTTTTTGAAATAAAGATTGTGATTGCAACCAGAAATTAAGACCCTCAGCTTCTTATATTATACTGCTTTGTAACAATTCTGTCGAGTGTCACCAGCAGCAAGAAAAGTATAGTTTAAGCATTGACTTCCTCTCAAAATTTACTATAGTATAAACTTATACTGCACTATATACTATACACTACTAGTATATACTATACACTTATACTATATCATGTAAAATTAACTATACTATACACTCATACCGCAAATGTTTTCTAAACAAGTATTCCTTCCACATCTTGTTCTCCCCTACCATTTGCCCTCTGATACTTGTCATTCATGATTAGTGAATGGTTACTGAATGAACTGTTATAAAATGGTTATTAGTGGTTAATTGTCATAGAAATGAGGAATATATTTAATCCAGACTTATTCCCAGGCTCTACAGAAAACTGGAGCTGGGGGAAAAAAAATTAAAAACCCCTCTTATTTTGTTATTTCTTACAAAACCAATATTTTTAATGATTTTTCAGTGTCTGCAAAAAAACCTTACTAGCTTTATTCCTAAAGCTGCTTGGAAAAAAAGAGATTTAAAAAAAATTATTTGTATCTGTTTCTGTCACTTGTGACTTTGGTGAAAAGCTTCTTTAATACCTACTTTGGATAATGGATGCAAAATATTAATTCCTTTGTTCCACTGGAAAATAATACAAATGGAGTCCCCAAGAAAAGTCTTGGTACAATTTAATCTGTGGTTCCAAGAAAGAAAGAGTTCTGAATTACTCAAGTCGCCCATATACATGCTTTCATAGTCACTCATGTAGCAAAGGGTGCATGACTGAAATTCTGGTTCTAATGCATTCATTAGCCATGGCACATTAAGTACTAACACATTACTCTTTTTTTCAAATTACACAGATAATTTTGTATGTTCTATACCTAAACCCTATGAATTCTACCTAGTGTAAATAACGTTTGCACTGGCACAAATGAGTACTAACCATAGATTTTGTCCTTTTCCAGTTGACCCATATTTGCACAAAGGGTTTTTTCCCCTCACAATTGTACAAAAGTCAAAGAAATGAAATAATAGATTAGAGTTAAATAAAATAACTGGGATGACACATCTGGAAAACAGTTGGACACAAAGTTCAAAATCCTGTGTAATAACAGAAAAAAAATCTTTCTGTTTTGTCCTTAACACTCTTTAGTATGAAACGTCAAAAAGCAATTCCTAACAGCTCCTAATAAAAATCTGAATCGTGCACATTTGTTCCATCTGTGTCGTGATTGAGATTGTGATTCAGATACGTGAATATATACATTTCTCTCTTTTGTGTATTGTGTTTGATATACTATGTTGGATTTCTGTAGTGAGATAAATGTTCATGACTTGCTTCCAAATATTTTTTAACAAACTGTTTGGGACATCTGGTAGTAATGTAAACCCAATAGGACTCAAGAGACAATTGCTGAAAAGTTCCTCACATTTCAATCTAAAATGATCATTAAGTATGTGTTTAGTATGTTTATACAAGAAACTTATAAAAGAACCTTTATACAAAGACACAAGAGTCTTTCAAATTTTGCAGCAGATTATTCTTTCTGATGAGAGTTGAGATTTCTCACATCATTTGATAACATTTATGTATAATTTCAGCATCCACTCAGTAGAAATGTGTCATGTGAGCCAAAGTACCTAAGCATCTTGATGCACAGCAAATGTCATTGCTTATGAAACTCTTTTGATAAATCTATATTTACCGAGTGTGTAGAACAGGTCTCTATATAGAGAAAGCAACAAGTATAAAAAGATGTCATTAATACTGCAAAATTACCCAGACATTCACATTTTCTGATGCTTAAATTTTCTATTTCACCCTTGTAACTGAGAATGAAGAATAATGATGGTCAGAGATTACAAAAAGACACTCCTATTGTTTGCTCTTCTTTAGGAAAGAAAGTCTGATGCTACTACATTTCTAGTGAGAGAGCAGAAAAAATGAACCAAATGGAAAAGTAAAATTTCTCATCATAGAGAGCAACAAAACAATGGTGTCAACCTGAATAAGCATGGATGGAGTGACAGCAATAGAAGATGATTTAAATATCTCTTCTTCCCCTCCTTCATTTTTCCTATCTTTGCCATCTTCTCCTGGAAAGGAACGAACAGAAGTAAACTTATTACAAAGTTGTAGTAAGCCTTTGCATTCATATTTAACAGTCAGTCTTTAAGGGCAAGAAGGCTGGCTAGATAAACACAATCAAGAAAACTGTAGAGCAAATGCTGAGCTGCAGTACCCTTTAATGGGAATGCTTACGTAAACAGCAGTACAGTATGAGACATGAGGGACCAGCTCGGATAGGAGTCTCTCAAGTATATTGCTAATCTCCAATATATTTTCCATCAGAGTCTCTTGTGGGCTTCTGGCGAATTTACAGACAGCTCTGCTTATACTGTCTTGTACAGATTCCTTCATTAGGGTGTGACACAACCTCATATCAGTAAAAACTAATTTGCAAGAATTGCCTTAAAGTCTCCTGAATTTTCAACATCTCTGGTAATACTTTTGAGGAGGGAGAAGTCCAAGCAAGGTCAGATATGACTGCTACAGTCTTGTAATAATTTATTTACATACATTCTTATTCCAAATTTATTAATAATTGTCTCTGCATAACAATAGAGCTTGGAAAAAATCTGTGTATGTATATAACATACATACAGTATAGCACTATTATATAATACTATAGTACAATATGTGTATAGCAAATTTGTGACTGTGATATTGATATATATTCAATTTATAACCATGTATTGGTATGGGTTACAACTCTGGACGAAATAGTGTTGCATAAATCTTGCCCAAACAAATCCTTATTCCAAAAAGACTTAGTGATATAAACCACCACTGATTTTAAAAGAAAAACACATTCGTTGTGGCTACAGCATTGTATATTCAGTTCCTAGAGACACAGTGGAAAAGAATTTTGCATCATTTGTCTGCTAATAGTCTTGAGTAGTGAAACAAGCATCTGTAGAGAAGAAACAAGATGGTTCTGCTTCCTTGGTACAAAAATATTGATGTTCTTATGGGACTAGAGGATAGCTTCCAAAGCAAAACGTCTAATTTTCTTGAAATGACATATATTCAGAATCTTTCTACCTCAACCATAAATGCCTACTCCAAGCAGGCACTGATAGACCCCTTCCGTAGGGTCTACCCAGAAACAAGAAGCACAGAGTGCTTTTTTTCATATTTTTCAAACCTGTTAAAGTCAAAGACTGAAGCGATCATAAACATTCTAATGCGGCTGCTAGTTCTGCAATTAATTTTAGGCACCATCTTGCTATACTTATTTCATTATCCCAACTGACATTTTATTCACTTAGTCAAAATTACACTGTAGGAAAATTGTAACTCTGCTAACACAACTTAGAACGGAAAGGCATAGAGCAACACATATTTCCACCTATTTAAAATCAACTGTTGTTTTTTCCTGCAATGTTAAATGTAGATTTTTTTAATTCCTAAATTGTGTAATATGCTTAGTCTTTGCAACATAGCACATTTGCATATTGAAATGGATGAGAAGTAAGAATAATGAACCACTCTGGGAAATCTGAATATAAAGAATAAGGAAAAAAATAAATGTTTAAATCCCTTTATAGTTTCAATTCTTTCAGGATGTAGCTTATGGATAAAAACCTTTTGCTGCTGACAATCTATTTAACTACATATGTTTCAGTAGACATTTAGACATGTGTATATTAGTCTCAAAAATTTTCCATTATAATGCTAAGCCTCCATTCACTCACCAATTGTATTTTGTTGGCACTTTTGGACAAGGTTTTCTATTTAGTCTTTTTCCAGCTGCTTCAAGGGCCCTTTTCTGCCTAGGCTCCAATATAATCTTCAGCTTTTAATTTCTAAATTTTTCTGCATACCACTACCCATTTTTCTTCCAGATTGATCTTCAGAGGAAACACAGGACTGCTTCTTTCCTCTTGATCCAAATCTACAGCTAAAGTAAATATGGTGCTAGAAAGAAGATAAAACAAAAGAAAATAAAAAATCTAACAAAAAATTCACACAAAACCAAAATCAAAATCTGAAAATAAAACTAAAAACTCAAAAAAAACTTTGAAGAGAGATGAGTTTTTAAAGATAAAATATCCAGTTATTTTATTCCTCTTTATTCCATCACCTAAACCTTCTGCCAATTTGAAACTGTCAGTCATTGCACGTTTTCTCTACAAACCTTTAGAAGGCCTACTCACAATTCAAAAAATTATAATCACTCTTAAGAATGCGGATTCTTTTTCTCCTTCCTCACATTAGATGTCTATTTCTTAATATCAAAACCATATTTTCAACAATTCAGTAAATGACCTGGTTGCTGGGCTCCCACTGCTTCTACCAAAGTCAAGGTTAGTTACATTTTACATTGTTGTATTTCTTTCTCCAATAAATTTGCATGGCCAAGCTACAACTTTATGATCATTAATAATAGCTACAACTATGCAAACTGACATAATTACAATAAAATCATATGCTTCAGGGCATAAAGTGATAATCTGTGGGAGTCAGGAAAGAACATTCTTCTCTCATTATGATATTAAAATGGGCAGGTGCTTTATGGTGGCTTTTGCTATTATTTGAAGCATCAAGTACAGGCAGCTGCTTGTGGAAGTAGAATGCCAGAGTAGGTCTCACAATGGCAATAATCCAGCATTATCTCTTTCATATTCTTATAAAATTTCACCAATTATGTCTCTTATTGTGACAGATAATATTGATATTATGATGAACACATAGGTGATTTTATTTAGTAGTTCCTTTACTAAAAGTGTACTCAGTGTTTCCACCAGTGATTTAGCAATATATATTCGGGTTTTTAAGTTAGTGCCCTATGATGAATTCTGGAAGCAAATCTTCAGATGAAAAGCTAATGAAAGTGAGATTATTAACTAATTGCACATGATTTCACAGAATCACAGAATTGCCTAGATTAAAAAAGACCTTTAAGATCATTGAGTTCAATCATTAAGCTAACACTGACAAGTCCTAGACTAAATCGTATCCCTAAGTACTATGCCTACGTGACTCTTAAATATCTCCAGGGAAGGGGACTCCCTCATTGCCCTGTGCAGCCTGTTCCAATGGCTGATAATCCTTTCAGTAAAAAAAATCTTCCTAACACCCAGTCTAAACTTCCTTTGACACAATGTGACTCCATTTCCTCTTGTCCTGTTATTTGTTACTTGATTGAATAGACCTACCCACCTCTCTAAACCTCCTTTACAGTAGTTGTAGAGAGCGGTAAGATTCTTTTCTCCAGGCTAAACAACCCCAGTTCCCTCAGTTTCTCCTCGTAAGAATTGTGCTCTAAACCCTTCACCAGCTTTGTTGCCCTTCTTTGGACATGCTCCAGCACTTCAATGCCTCTTTTGAAGTGAGGGGCCCAAAAGTGAACACAGGTTTCAAGGTGCAGCCTTGCCAGTTGTGGTATAATTGCTTAGGGTAATTTGAAAATTAAATATACAGCATAGTCCACGCACTGGAAAAGATATAACATCAAGAAAGTTTACAGGACAGTGTGCAGCTGGTGCGCAAAAAAATTCTTTTCAAGAAAGTTCTCAATTCAACCCTAGAAGTTAGTAACATTAAGGGAGCTTGATGTGCTGACTCTAAGAAAAACTGCATGGAGGATGGAACGGAGTGAAGACACCGTGGTCAGTGTCTCTGTACACAAGAGGAACTGGAGTTACAGTAGAACTCACAAGCTGCCTATTTGCTAAATCTGGGCCCACAGTCTGTCATCTTTTGACAAAATGTCGTCCTTTGGGTGAACTATGCTCATTATAATCTCATTATAATACCAAAACACACCTCCATCCCAAAAGATACCCACCTTCGAGGTGTGACCACCCCTCACTGATTTTGTGCTCTGAATTTTTTTAGTCTATACCTCTAAAAGCGAAGAGAGGAAAATTTATACCAATCATGATAAAGGTATGTATGACTAGAGTCACTCAAGCTCCACCTGAAAGATAACAAACAGCACAAAAATGACCCAAGTGAAGTGGAACGTTAGGGAAGATACCACTACAGTCACAGAAGATACCACTAGTCAGGGAAAATACCATCTACTACCATGGACCACCTCTTACTTCTGGGAAAAGTTGACGGGATGAGTCTTCGTCCCCAAAGGAACGCCTTCGGGTAAGATTTGAACACTTGGTTATGTCAAGTACTTCCCCAGGACACTTAGAAAATCTCTAGAGAATTGTTTTATAATCTAAAATACCTGTAGCCAGGCTGTGCTATCTATACCTTTGCACACACTTTCCAGACAGTCACTATCACTGGCAGTCCAAAAAGACTGTGTATCTGTTGCTTCAGTAAATTATATTATCTCTTGATCTAGCCATGGAAATTCTTAACTGAACACCGTCAGACCACATCAGTCTGGCCATGAGAGTTCCTGTTGGCATTGCCACACTGACTCTGGCCATGAGAGCTATTGAATGCCACCAAACTCCTTAAGGCTGGCCATATGAGTCCAGCACCACCACTAGATTGAACATGCATTGTGTTATTAGTCCGGATTATTAGCGCCAAATTGGGCATCACTCAGAATCTAAATCTAGCCACCCCCAGGCCCTCTGATATCAGAGGACAAGCTGGAATGCAAGGAGGGTTATTTTCTGTGAAACCGATTTGCCCCTTTAATGCAACACCAGTGCCAAGTACCGGGGAACAATCACTTCCCTGGTCCTACTGGCCACACCATTCCTGATACAAGCCAGGATGCTGTTGGCCTTCTTGGCCACCTGGGCACACTGCTGGCTCATGTTCAGCCGGCTGGCCATCAACACCCCCAGATCCCTCTCTGCCTGGCAGCTCTCCAGTCCCTCCCCCCCAAGCCTGTAGCGCTGCTGGGGGTTGTTCTGGCCGAAGTGCAGGACCCAACATTTGGCCTTAGTGAAACTCATGCAGTTGGTCTTGGCCGAGCGATTCAGCCTGTCTAGATCCCTCTGTAGAGCCTCCCTACCGTCAAGGAGATCGACACTTCCACCCAGCTTGGTGCTATCTGCAAATTTACTAAAGGTGCACTCTATCCCCTCGTCCAGATCATGGATGAAAATATTAAATAGGAGCAGCCCCAGTACCGAGCCCTGAGGGACACCACTCGCGACTGGCCACCAACTAGATTTAACTCTATGACCACAACTCTTTCGACTCAGCCATCTAACTGTTGTTTTATCCAGTGAAGCCTATGCCCATCCAAGCCAAGAGCAGTCAGTTTCTCTAGGAAAATGCTATGGGCAACAGTGTCAAATGGCTTACTAAAAACAAGGTAGACAACATTCACAGCCTTTTCCTCATTTCAAACTGACCCTCCAAAAATGTACTCCAAAACTATGTTTTCCTATATTCCATATCACTTAGTACAGAGGAAGAGGAGCAAGAAACAAAAGAAAAAGAACCTCCTCGGTAGAGTGCCGTGGGATAAAGCTCTGGAGGGACTGGGAGCCCAAGAAAGCTGGTTGACCTTCAAGGATCATCTCCTCCAAACTCAAAGGCATTGCATCCCTAGAAGGAAGAAGTCACACAAAAAGTCCAGGAGACCTATATGGATAAATAAAGAACTCCTGGCAAAAATCAAATACAAAAGGGGAGCACAGAGAGTGTGGAAGCAGGACTGGTAACCTGGGACAATTACAAGGAAATTCCTTGTGTAATCAGAGACCAGGTTAGAAAAGCTAAGGCCCTGACAGAGTCAAATCTGGCCAGTGACATTGGAAATAATAGAAAAGGATTTTACAGTTACATAAGAGAAAAAAGAAAAATGAGAGAGAATGTAGGGCCTCTCTGGAAGAATGCAGATGACCTGGGGATTTGGAGAAGGCTGAAATATTCAACAACTTTTTTGCCTCAGTCTTCACTGGCAACCACTCGAAAACCATACCACTCAAATCACAGCGGGTGTTGGGAGAGTCAAGAACCACCCAGGGTAGAAACAGATCAGGTCCGGGAACACCTAGAAAACCTGAAGGTGCACAA
>NW_009699815.1:0-31912 GCF_000703405.1 Apaloderma vittatum
CTTTCTTCTGAAAAAATTAAAAAGTAGAAATAAAGCATTTTTATACTGTGAATGCTGAACAGAAAATTCACCTCCATAACTATAAATTTGGGAAATGGGATTTTCAAATGTACTTTACAGGCTCTGTTACACAAGTCCCTAGATGATACCTACAGTCTAGCCAATGAAAATAGAGCCAATCGATATCAAGCATCCTTTAGAAAGCACCTGAGAATGTAAAAAAACCTCCAGCATCTAATTACCCGTTACAAGCATATTTAAAATTACTTTTTTTTCTGTTTAATCCTAGACAGTGTGAATTTCTTTAGTTATCTAGTGGGGCTGCAGTATGAATTCGCACAACTCTACCTACCTCTATCAGCCATATGCTTATTTTAGTTTTTAAAAAGTTTGTACAGGGTGCAATTGCATTCTTTAATTCTAAGAAATGGTTAAAGTTGTCATTCTCCCTTTTATTATCCCCCGTAACTACTATTCTGGGTCAATATATCAATCTCAGCATTTGTATATAATTAACCATCTTTTCTTTATTTGTAATATGTTCTAGTGGAAGGGCACATTACTTTTGACACTTCAGACATTTAGACTATGTATTCCTGAGCAGAATTCTCCACCTACATTCTTTTTTTTTTTTTTCTGATGCAAAACCTATTAAACAGGTAATAACTTGTCAATAAAACTCACTTTTGGCACGAGATTAAGTGATCAGAATTCAAAAGTGTTCAGCTCCCGGACGGAGTGAGCCTTTTGGAAAACCTGACCCTGATTTATGTGCCCAAATATGAAGACTTGAAACTGACTCCAAAGTTCTACTAAAGATTTCTTCCTTTGCCTCTGTATTTTGTCATGACATATATTGAAATACGGGATGGCCACACAAATCAGGGGGTCATTGAATCCTAGACAGTCAAGGTATATTGGATGCTCTCTGTGGTATTATTAAACACATTTAAAATATGAATATGGCCTGTCCTGTTGCTGAACTTCCAGCAATCTCAAACTGTATTATATCCTCTTTGCTTATTCTCACAATACATCTAGTGTAATTTAGGATTATTGCAGTAGCCATCTAAGCTACTTAGGGCAATTTAAGAACCATATGTCTACTGAGCAGAGGTTTCCATTCTCGAGATGTACTCCTGGCTTACATGACTATCCCTATCCTAATTTTTTATAAGCCTCATTTACTGGGGTCTATGTAGCCCCTGCTGTGATCCTCACCCAGGGGATGCAAGCTAAAAATAGCTTTTCATGCTTTCAGCCCTAGCCTTCTGGTTCAAGTCAGCATTTGGATAACTGAATAAGATTTATCAAAAAATAGACAGAACTTCTGTACCTATATTCCAGTATTTTGTAGGCAGTATCAGTGTTTCTTAGCTCTAATTACCAATTTTACAGCAGTTAGCCTTTATTTCATTGAGGATTAAATATTTCCAAGTTGTAAACATGCTCAGCCAAAGCATTTTTCTTACCCAGAAACTGTCCATCTTTTACAGCTATTTTGGGCTTTGGGGAGCTCACAAATGGAATTGAATGTGATCTATTATGAAACACGCTGTTAAAAATAAAACGTTAGAAATAGCACGTTTCTATCTAGCAAGGAATGATTGATTATTGCGGCGTATAAAATTCAGGATGTTAGCAGAATAACAGTAAAGAACCACACTTGAATTACTGCATATAAAACCAGAATCTTTTGTTGCTTAAAAGAATGTAGACTTTCCAAAACACTGAGGTAGCTGCCTAGAAAATATTTTAAGATGTAAGTACCAAAATGGTGATATTTCTTATGGCGTATCAGATTTGTCTTTTTTTTAGACATATTTACAGTAGATGACTTTTCAAATATGCTGAAGAACATCTCATTTGTTTATCATCTGCTGTTATGAAACATTTTGTCATCTTAGAAACGTCTGATGGTAAAATGTTCAGAAAATTATTTTTAAAAGCCAGCTTTCTTACCCGTATATTATATTAAACGTTTCTGTCTTCTTTTCCTCAACATGAAAGACAAGAACTAGCTCTAAAAATCAGCACATTTAACTTTAGCTGGTTTAGTTCATACCTACCTTTGCATCTGTGAGGGTAGTTATGGTCTTGATTCCAGCCTGTTTGTTCTAACTCTATTCTTGACACCATAACCGTATCTCTGGAGCAAAAATCATTGTAATACTGGAGCACACACCTACTAGATCCTAGTACCACTGAAAACTGATTTAGGGTATCCTGTTCTGCTGCTCTTGTAGTGGTTTTACTAAGATCTAGAAAAATGTAAACAGGTTCATCAACAGAAGGGAAAATAACACACCACTAGACCTGGGAACATGTTGCAATTCTGCCATAAGACCATCCTGTCTGGGCAATGGAACTTCATTGTCTGGTTAAATATACTATTGTTAAACACGCATCTCATAAATATCTGTGGAGTATTTGAAAGAACAACAACCGGAGAAGATACAAACCCTGATTTTTAGAGATTCTGTGTCTTTTCTATAATAAGAAAGTGCATGAACTGGGAGTGCATGAACTAGCATAGATGATCATGATTTACTGACCTCAGTCAAGTGTTTCCTCCCACATCACAGGCTAATTTGACCTTGTATTCAGTATATGACATTGTGCAGCCAAACAAACAATCATGATATGCCTATAGATAGCCACACTGAGTTTTTGTTTGTTAACTTTCAGAAGTTGCTTTTTATGGAAATTGTTTTATTTGTATGGTTCTTTACTCAGTTTTAGCAAGTTGCCTGGCACAGAAAGTGATGGTTATGGGGAAAGCTCCTGTGCATACTTATGAGTAGTACGGAACTAACAAGACATCAGATATTCTGACCTGAAATTCTCTTTCTCATTCATGCACTTACAGACACATTTCAATGGTGACATTTCTTTTGACTGTCTAGCATAGGCTTTGTGATATATTGTACCTCTTTTTGAATTTGAAAAGTAGGTACATGAATCTATACAGTTTCAACCTCTTAATTCAGAGATTTATGAAATAATTTGAGTCTGAAATGGCTCAATATTCTGATGTTGCTATTTCTAAACCCAAATCTACACCATGTTTGGAGCACATCATATCGTGACCAGTTTCTGTGAGCAAGCACATGAACGTTAAAGGAAAAAAGAAACGAGAACTTTGTGTCTCATGCTTTCAAAAAATGTAGCAGCTCTTCACCAATATATTTATTTATCCTTACGAATCAGGGAATCATAGAATGGTTTGGGTTGGAAGGGACCTTAAAGACCATCCATTTCCAGCCCCCTGCCATGGCAGGGACATCTACCACTAGATCAGGTTGCTCAAAGCCCCACCCAACCTGGCCTTGAACACTTGCAGGGAGGGGGCATTCACAACTTTCCTGGGCAACCTGTTCCAGTGCCTCACCACCGACACAGTAAAGAATTTCTTCCTAATAACTAATCTAAATATACCCCCTTTCAGTTTGAAACTGTTACCCCTTGTCCCATCGCTACTCTCCCGGATAAAAGTCCCTCCTCTTCTTTTCTATAGGCCCCATTTAAGTACTGGAAGACTGCTAGAAGGTCTCCCTGGAGCCTTCTCCAGGCTGAACATTCCCAACACTCTCAGCCTGTCCTCATAGGAATAATTATATTAATTAGTATCATTACAGGGACAATGGTTTCACCAAAGCCTTTCTCTCACAGTGTTTTCTACCATATCTGCATCTTCTGCATCTTATTTCTTAATATAATCACTTCCGTTGTGTCCCATTTTTTGGCATCCCATTAACAATAGTAACTAGAGCTGGATGGAATTTACAGATGCAAAACTCTATGGAAATAAGCTTTTATTTGGAATGGAAGTTTTCTTCAAGCAGGATGAAGTAATTTTTCCTAAATAAATCACTAGAAAGTTTCTAATTTCAACGTTTTCTAAACTGAGTTACACCTCTTTTTCCTCTATGACTTTTCATCTCAATCTTTTAATGAATTATAGTAAAGAATATGTAAATCAAAACCCTGAGGTTAAACCAGAACAGACTGAAAGCAGCTAAGATGTTTCCCCTAATTTCCACTCATTTACAATTTTTAGCTTCTCTGAAGATTTTGAGGTTTTGTCCCAATTTATAGTGGAAAGAGATTTTCTTTTTTTAATTTTGAAAGTGTTCCCAAATTGGGAAAATTATTTCCCACCTGGTTCTAATTATAGCACGTTTGAGTGGGTTGTGCTTTCAAACCTACTGTGTTTGAGTGCTTTGCCAACAGTTAAATCAGGGTAACCTACCTTAAGTTCCTAAAATGACTGGCTCTTGTATAAGTGCACCAGAAAACTATATGAATAAGAATAAACTCAGCCACTGAACTGTCCCCCATGGGCCAGAGAGGACTAAACTTTACTTTGCCCCTTGAATAGTTAGGCATATTCTAAAATAATTATTAAAAAAAGCAGACTTTTAGCCTAACCCTTCTCTAAAGGTTTTGAAGTTGCCTGCACACAGTGGGGAGCACAGAATATTTTCAGAAGAAAGGCACAGATATAGAGGCGCTTTACCAGCAAATTGAAGAGGTTGGTTGCTGAGCATCTTTAGTCAAGGCTGAGACACAGAGGGGCTCTTATATTACAGTAGCTATTCCTGATTTTGTGGCTGTAGTTGTGGGCAATGAGTGGTTAAAGAGGAGGAGGTGTGAAACTGAGAATGCTCTGGTGCCCCCAGCTCTGGAAGAGTCAGTCCAGTCTGGACCCAGAGTCACTCTCTACTTCAGAAGGTCAGGGAGGATTTAGTTGTGGCAGAATTAAAAGAATTTGTTTAGAGAACTTAAAAAAATAATCATAAACTCTGACTCTTTTAATTGTTCATGTCTATTTGTATATCTGTGCGACAGAGAAAATAAAGCTTTCCAGCTTCTGTTTTTAAGCTAACAAAATCTGTTTCCTGGTGTTTGCATTTTAGTATTTAAACATAAAGAAAACTGTTGCTCTCAGTTTTTTTTCCCTAACATTTGAAAGTCTTTGTTGACTCTATCACAGACTTTTTGGGAAAAAAAATAAATAAACTCTTGCTAATCTAAACAGGTTTCATTTTTATGGGTTGTATATATTCAGACAAATCTGTTCCTATCTTTCAGGACAGTGGGTTTTCTTGTCAAAATGTTCTAAGATCTGTTGCTCTCTTTAAACTCACTGAGAAAATTCCTTAAAAGATTTAAAACTCTGTGTGATTGTCTATTAGTACATGTATTTTTTTCTAAGGTACATGAATCTTATAATTTGGCATTACAACTTCCTTCACCAGACAGAATCACTGTAAAAAATTTCTTGGGAAAAAAATCAACAAAATATATGCATCTCTGATCATCGCACATGTACATTCAGAGTTTGAATAGAGTTTATTTTTAAAATAAATAAACTAAATATAAATAAATATTTGTTTTGAATAAAATCATTAAATGCACTTATTTGATAATAATCAGGTGCTGTAACATTAACATGGAAGTTGCTTTTAAGTGTCATGAAGTGATTTTTTACAGAATTTCAGGCTTCTGTCCTGTCAGCAGAAACCTCTTAACTACATATATTTCATAAATACATTAAAGCATCTATAAAAAGGTTAACTTTACTGGCTCAAATTCCTTCTCTTTATAAAGAATAAATTGTGCAAATTTACGAGCTAAATTTATCCAACATTATGCTGAGAGAAGAACCTGGAAGGTAACTGGGAAATAAACCAGAACCAAATACATCCATATGAAACCCATGTGAAAGGCTGGTTGCAAAACACCTACACTTCATGTGACAGCTCTTTCTTTTTCCTATATTTGTTTCTAATTTCTATTTTAAAATTTGCTGAACTGGGTACCTGACTTTCGTGGTTTTGTGTGTGTGATACACCAGGGAAACCTAGACTAAGAAATGTTCTTTCGGAATATGCTTGGTGAGGACTGTTTTGCTTATCTATGCATGTTCACTGGTATTTCAGGTCTCAGAACAAGTTATTACACAAGACCCTTTGACTTCCAGGCAGGGAACCAATTGATGCCCAGTATTGAGTAGGAATTCAGCTTATTTTGGGGTTAATTTTCATTGAATTCTACTTGTTTCTTTGTGGAAGGTGAAAATTTTTTAGTCAGTTCATCCACTGACATGATAGTGATTTACTGCAAACCATGAAAAGCCCAGAAATTTCCCCTGAAATTAAGACACATTACTGAAAATCATACGCTATAAAATTAAAATTACTTATGTTACTTAACCTTATAAGCAGTGCTAAGATCCTGCTAGGCCTAAGCTTCATGTTGGTAAATACTAGTGCTGAAAATCCAATCACCCTCACTCCACTGAAGTGGAGTTATTCTCCAGTACTCATATTTTTCAAGTTCTCATAACCAATAAATTAGTTCTGGATTTGCAGAAAATTCACTGCTCAGTGTGCCATGTTCTACCAAATTCCAGCTGCTTATATGTATCTACTAGGAGAAAAAACATTTTGAAAAACTTGCCCTATTTATCTCTTTGCCTGTATACTAGGCCAGCAGACGTTAGGTAAATATTTTTTTTCCCTGCGTTTTCCATATGTTATTCATAAAAGCGGAGTCTGTGGGTATTTAAGAGCTTGTCTAGTCCAGCTCCCTGCTAAGGGCAGGGTCAGCTGTGTCAAATCATTCCTGACAATTCCTTGTACAACCTGTTTGTGAGATTCTCCAGTGCTGAAGGATTTACAGTCTCCCATGGAGTTTCTTTCCCAGGGTAATTTATCGTAAACTATACTGTTAGAGTTTTTTAAAAAATAATAATGTTTAACCTAGCTCTTCCTTACTGCTTTTGAAGTCTATTATATCTTCTACTATTACATCTTATACTATTCCCAGTCTACATAGAGAACAGTTTATTATATTTCTCTTTGTAACAACTTTTTACATATTTGAAGACTGTGATGATTGATCTTGAGTCAGTGAAGAATGAACCCCCTTTCTCAAGTGAGGCATCATTTTTTTTATAATTTAATGGTTTCATTTCAATGTTTGTTTTTCTTCATACTTCCATTTTCCCCTTCACTGAAGCTTCGCCACTGACATCTGCCCAAGCTCCTGTAGCCTAGTGTGAACATAGTGAATGCTGAAAGAGCTTAAGGAAACACCAAGCTTACTCACTTTTAGGCACATGTCCTTGGGTCTATCCTGCTCCACAGAAAGGTTTTCTGCTTGGCACTTAGTTCCCCTATGACAAGATACTGCACCAGAAGCACAGCTGATATCATCAGAGATGCTGAAATGTGAAGTCTGACTTTTAAATCAGTCCCATTTGTGTTGAGTGTTTTCTTAGCATTCTAATTTTATCACATCGTGAATGCTCCAGCTGGAAGCAATGTCTGACAGTCGATTTGAGGAAATTTTATTTTATTTTTAAACTCAGAACAGAATAATTCCAGTCCTGCTCAGCCAAGGTTTTAATAAAAAATATTTAAGGATAATATTTGTGGAGTCTTGAATAGTTCTAAATCTTGAAAATGTATTGTGGTGTTTCCTAGGAATCCTATGTTTCCTATGACTGTTATAAACATTTGCTGCATTGTCAACCTGTGTTATATAATCTACCCTGCAATTTAAAAATAAATTAAAAAATTTATTAAAATGCTTACAAATTTTGAAAAAAAATAATATTTTTTTAAGAAGTTATGCAAAGGTTCAGCTGGAAACACAGACTTCAGTACATCTATGTATAGGTCTCTAGTCCTGAGTATAGAAAACGGTCATTGCTAAGAAATCTTCAGGCTGAAAGAAGATCCTGAAGTTTGTCTTAGAATCTCTCAAGGCACTAAACACTGGTCTTGAACTGAGATTACTGGAATAATGAGTTATTTACATACTGTTTGCCCAGGATTACTTTAAAAAGCACCTCCAGAAGAACTTTACACAAAACAATTTATATGGCACGCTTTATAGGATCAGCATATATAGAAAAATTAGACTGCAGTGAACCACTGTTTCTACTTTTCTACTTGAAAGCAATTCCACATTTTGAAGTTGATCTCAAATGGCAGTTTCTGGATCACTTTATAAAAGTCTTCAACAAATTATCTACTTTTCTTATGCATTTCTCAGCTATTTGACTAGAGCTGATGACAATGTGTTTCCATTCATTGCAGCTCATCAAGAAAAGATGTTTTCATCTCATTCCTCAGGCCACTGTGTTGATTCTTGACTTGTAACAGTGAGAACAAAAAATTAACGTAATTTTAGTCAGTTAAATTACAGTGGTGTAAACACTACAAATGAAGGGAGAATCAGTTGTGATTCAACATTTTCTTGTAATTTCTAGAATTTCTGCACCATAAGTGTGGAAACATTCCAGTCTGTACTTTGCTTTGTAGCTTGGACAACTACTATCTTTGCAGGAAAGTTTTACCATTCTTGAACAAGTATTCTGTCAGCACACCAAAGCCTTGGCTGTAACCTCTGCCACTTCTGAAAGAAAAAAATGGTTCCACTTGAAGACCCTCCCTCACTTCATCCTTCCTTTAGATCTTTTAGCTTTTCATGCAATATTGTTGTGGTTCTTCAACCAAGTAGAAGCATGTTTACGGAGGGACTAGACTAAATAAGCTCTTAAAAAGCCATAAAGTCACAGAGATAGATGGAAGCAAACTTTTCATTCTGGTATAAACTGTATGAAAAAAACGTGTTTCAAGAAAGTATATTGTGCTGTTCCAGCATAGTATCAGACTGTGAATTTTACTGGGGTGATTGGGCCCTGGCTGACACCAAAGCCACTCTATTATTCCCCCTTTTTACATGGACAGGGGAGAGGGAATATATAACAAAAGGCCCGTTGGTTAAGATAACAGCAAAAGCAAAGCCAAACAAAGATTATTCTCTACTTCCCATCAGTGAGCGATGTCCGGCTGCTTTCCTAGGAAGCCGGGCTCCAGTGTGCGTAGCAGTAGCTCTGGAGGACAAACACAATTAGTGAATGCGCCCCCACTTCCCTCCTCCTTCTCCCTTTTACATCTGAGCTGACTTCATATGGTATGGAATACCCCTTTGGTCAGTCTGGATCAGCTGGCCCGGCTGGGCCCCCTCTCAAGATGTTGTCCACCCCCAGCGTACTGTTGGAGGAATGTTGGCAAACCACAGCCTCGGTGCTGTGTGAGCACTGCTCAGCAGGAGCCAAAACACTGGGGTGCTATCAACACCCTTCTAGCTACCGCTCCAAAAAACCAGCACTGTGAGAGGTGCTGTGGGATAACTAACTCCATCTCAGCCTGACCCAATACAAGTTGCAAAAAATATATTTAACATGCATAGTGAAATAAAATAGAACCTTCATATTTTTAATTTCTTTCTCCTTATTCTATATGGTTAAATTTTCATAATTCTCAAGAAGAAGTCTTATTTATGGCTTAGTGAGGGAGGACTGAAAGACAGAAGGTTCTTTACAGAGCGCTCTAAATTGCAAGCAGTTCCACCGCTGGCCTATCTTGAAAACTTCATAAGGCTCAGCACAGTTCTCTTTCCAGCTGTCACAAGAAAACTATTGAAAACTACCAGCAGTTCTATATTTTAGTGTAATTTCTGAAGTACTTAATAAAACCTATACGAACACTCTAATCCTTGTAGTAAAACCATCGTTAAGGAAGCTTTTTTCCACACAGAGGCAGAACCCTGGTGTACATTTTCTGCTGTGCTTGTCAGTCTCCTTTACTTCTGTTATATGTGACCTGTACTGCCACTACTTTCCTCTGTAACTGTGTCATTCAGGAGCTTAGGCAAGACTTGCTTTCTTTCACATTTGCGATCTCCAAGGACATGCCAAGGGATGGTTACTCTAGACAGAGGTTCCTTACACTTGCCATCACATCTAGAAAGCCTCTAAGCTCTTGTCTAGAATTCCTTGAAACTTCTCATCTTCATACCTCCCGTAGTAGCTGTAAAATATCCCATTCCAGGCAAATGCAGAGGAAGCAGAGGTCGTTCCTTTCACAGAAGGAAAAGAAACATGTTCTGTAGTACCAAAAGTGGGTTTGGGGCCAAAATATAAGAAAAATAGAAACTAGATACAAATTTCAATATGATTATTTGCAATTCTCTGTGAAGATTCAGGTTACTGCTTTCAGAACCTAAATGAATCTATGAATCTGTAAGGATTTGCTGCTGTATCTTAATGAATGTAATTTCCTTAAAACAGACAATTGATGTAGTAATGAACTTCAGATAGAAAATTATTATCTTAGTACTCGTTGATATTAAAAATAGATCAGAAATTAAACACTTGCAGATAATAATGGAGTTGAAATTAATTATTCTACATGAATAAAGGTCATCAAACTATAAACATTCACACACACACATAGCAGAGATATGAGAAAAATATCCAGAACAATTGGAGTGAAATAATCTTCCAAGGAAGGTTTCTTAGGCAACAGTCCTGAGGTTCTCAAAAACAGATTAAAGAAAACACCTAAAAGAAAACAATTTTAAAGACTTTTTAATTTCTATTCTGAAATTGAGTTCTTTGCCACTCTTCTTGTTTGTCCTCTTAATTTAGTCTCTAGATGCATTTATTTTTCTAAGACTGCCTTTAATTGTGTCATTATCTATTTCAGAATGCACATTATATGTTTGGATATAAGCATAGTTTCTTTAAATGTCTTTTAGAAATGGAATTGGAATGACTACTGGAAAAAGTTTAACAGGGATATAGGGAGGAAGAGAAAACAACTTCCAAATTGTTGTGAAGTTCACTATTCAGTGCTTGAAGAAAGTAATTAGTTTTGTTGTTCTCTACCATAGTATTTGTAAAATTCCTAAAACTTCAAATATATAAGAAAATAAAATCCTCCTTTCAGTAACACCTATTAAAGTAGGTATTTCTAGTTTGACAACTGGACCTGTAAATCAGATTGTAGGTTTAAACTTGGCTGATGAGTGGAACACTCATCAGATTGCAATTATGTTTCAGATTGCAATTATGCAACAGATTGCAATTATGTTTCTCAAGAGGTCTTCACCCATCACCTACAGATCATGTTCAGCCTTCTTAACATTTTGGTCATGTGGTTGGAGCTAGGCAAAACAACATGAAAACAAAGGTTGGAAGGGACCTCGGGAGGTCATTTAGCCCAAGCCCTCTCTTCAAGCAGGCTCGTGGGTGGAAACTTGCTGGGCAATGTGTTCAACTACCCTCACAGTAGAAAAGCTTTTCTTCTGTTCAGATAGGAATGTGTTTAAATTTGTGTTCATCGCATCTTGTCCTGTCACTGGGTACCACTGTGAAGAGTCTGGGCAACTCTTTACTGACTCCAGTGAGATATTTATATACGTTACACACATTAGATACATACATTGCTTATAGAACTGAACAGAGGTTTTGATGAAAACATTTCTAACATTTACAGAATGTTGACAATGACAAATCTTTCAATACAACCTTCCTCCCGATCAAACAGAACATTCTGTAAAGCACCATGGCATTTTTGTTGAACTTGCCACATGTTCAAACTTTTGCGAAACTAGATACAAGGGAAGGAGGATTATTCTTTCGCCACTCTGTTCTCCCTTTGCAAATTTCCCTGGGTTTTGCCCCACTCTGAGTCCAAGTGCATGCTGAATAGAGACTGATGTTGACTTACTACATAGCTGGAGAACAAGAGTTTTTGAAATTACAGTGATATCTACCACTCGTGAAACAGTTGGGAAAAGTGACAGATCCTCCTTGCTGGTCTTCAAACTATTTCTTAGAGAGACCATGAGTATTTTGAAATGTGCCAATCCAGCTTTTTTGGCTGGGACTGCTGAGGATTTTGACAGCTGCCAAATGAATACAGCTCCATCAGAAAAATAGGGATGGGCCAGGGTCCTAAACAGAAGTTTGTGCCACCTACAGACCTCAGAACCAATTACAGGGTTGATCTCTTTGGCATCACATAAAAAACCTGAGCACACAGAGATTAATGGTTTAGCAGTGGGACTGACATCAGTGCTGCTACATGGATTCAGATTGCTGTGAAAGAAAAACAACACACGTAGAGGCAGAATAATTATTGATTTAGCTTTTACGTTTGAGAACAGTTAGAACATATCTGCACTACCCTGTTTCTGTGATGCCCTATTTGGTAGCTGGTGATAGAGACAAGTCGGGTGCGTGATTCACTTTACACCCAGAGAAAGCTGGTGTTCAAGCACAAAATGGGTTCCTAATACTACATCGTTGTTCTTCAGCCTTGAATAAATGCATCTGCTCAGCTAAGTTTCTCAGATCTCATACTGAGCCTGAGATTTGTTCATTATTTGTATTTTTCTAATTAACATTGCAAATCCACGATGTTCTAATAGCACACTGACTCTTTAAGATATGAGTCCCCGTGGGAAACTTAGCAGGATGTTTTTGAGCATTCATATTATTTAAAAGTAGCAGTTTGTTGCTCAAGTCCATTTTTGCTGATTTAGTCAGCAACTTTGCTTTATCCTGCAGATAAGAACTTCACTTTCTGTTACAGGTACACTGACAAAGGAAACACAGACAACATGCCCTGTGAACCCAGTCTCATTTGGGTCATGGAATGTAACTCCATGCATTTAACTTTTCTAGTGCTCTTAGCAACTTTAGGCTGAAGAAAATAAACTGATAGAAAGAATGGAAGAGCTAAAAACTCCAAGAAAGTCTAAATATGGGAGATTTAATTTAACCTGTAAATATGGGAGACCAGTGAAAGAGGTTCAGACAGTCCTCTGATGCTCTATTTGCAGACAGAGTGTATCAAGTAAACTGAAGTTAGCCTCAGTTTGTCATAGAGTTTAATGAGTTTCATGTTTTCCCATTAGCCTAGGCAGGGAAGATGACTATGAACTTATATTGTTATAAAAACACAGTCTGCATAAAATAAGAATACACAAGAGACATATATCTCATTATCCTAATTTCCTGAGCCTACAAAATGAAAATGGATTTGTATCAATGCTTTGAAGAAAAAGTTAACCTATCTCTGGTAAAATTTTGATTTGGGTCTGGAACTGGACTGAGAAACTGGCAGATTATGTGGAGATTCTGACTTGAATCTTTATAATCAAACAGCAACTTTGAATTGTTTGAAATAGGATGGTAACAATGATAATATAAAACAAGAACTAAAGGTCATTTTAACTTTCATTCTATCTAATGATATCTTTATTTTATCTTTCATTCTGATGAATGATTTCTTTAGAATCTGAAAGATACTGGTAGAGTAAATTTATGCATAGATAGGAAACCAGCAAAGGTAGCAGCTAGTAAAAAAACCCCACAATCCCACAGAAAACCCCCCACCATAAAGCCATAGAAAACTTGTTAGTAGGCTAAACATATATCCAACTATGATTTTATCAGGAGCATGCACCTATTTTAGTCCTTGAGCAAGGTAAATAAGTGTGGTCAGAGAACCACACTAAAATAGTGACCTTGCTCATAATTACAGAAGTGCCTCATCCAGTGACAGTGACTCTAACAAGTCATATACTGATATATTTATTGAGTGAATAGAGGAATTAAAAAGATGGTTACTGGAAAAAAAGATGACAGATACTTATGTATGGATGCAAAATAATTAAATAACTGTTACGAAAATATAGTTTTATGCTGTTTCAAAACAGAAATTTTGAAGACTAAAGGGTGGGCCATATTTGATATACTGCCCTTTGCCTTGTGGTCTATTCTAACAGCAATACTGGCAGATGTACAATTTATTCAACAAGCAAAGCAAACATTTTGGTTGTTGGCTTGACCTCACAGAGGAGTGAAGTTGCCAGTACAAAAAAATGCTATGTTCCTCTTATATCTTCTGTTTTCAAAGCAAAAAATAGAGCAAGTTTCCAACCACTAACTCCCCAACTTTACATTATAACCTAAAAAAAAAAAAGAAAAAAAAAGTGGTCTTTAATGACAGCAGGCTTAGACTGTAAACCTGTACTCAGCACAGTGTCATTAAAATATTTCTGATTTATAATCCTCCTGTAATTTTAATCTTCCCTGATATAAGATACATCATTTTGTCAATGACTGGTCATGTAATGGATCAGCCAGAAGCAAAGTCTGGTTGAATGGAAATAGTAGTTTGAAAATGGGAGTTCTGTATTGTAAAATTCTGCAGAGTAGAGCTATTTCGTACCCTGAACAACCAGTGTATCCGAGCCATGCTAACAATAATAAGAGTATGAATGATGATCAATAAGCAGAAGTTTGCTGCTGTACTTCATTTTGCTTTGCAAAAGCAAAATTTTATAGCATTCCAAATTTATGTGTGTTATCCGTCTGTTTTGTTTGTAACAAGTTCTTTTAGGTGAGGCTGAGAATAGTCAGTAGTTTATTGTGTAAGCCAGACTGATAGAAATAAAGTAATTTGGTCTCTCCCTGGTAAGTTATTACAGAGAAACAGGCAGATGATCTTGCAGTTACATTTATGCAATCAGTGATGGGAACTTCCTGTCACTGCAGTAGGTTTCTTGTAAGAGACTGGATCAATTGCTTAAAACCAAGCCTTCCACAGTGTTCTGAACTGTGTCCAAAGTGAAGCCAGGCATCTTACAGCAATCTTCCCTCATTTTATCATCTGACAAGAGCTAGATTTTCAAAAGAGTTCAACAGCCACGGAATCAGATTTTTATGAAGCAACATAACAAATGCTGGTGATAGAATACAATGCTGGTCCTTTTAAAAAATCAGCTCTTTAAAATAACTAGGTCTATATTCAGCCTTTGTCTCGTTTTACCACCTCTAAAATGGGGAAAATATTGAATGTGTCTTCACATAACATGAAAGATGTGACCTTGAAGTGATTTGACTTTGATGAGATACTTAAGTGTTCTGGTGATAACAGAGTATTAAAAAGCTATATGGAGAATAAATTTCAAACAATAAAGAAAACAGAATGGTTTCTTCATGTTGTTTTCCAAATATCTCCTTATTCCTACTTCTTTACAGGAAATTTTCAGCGTGAGCTGCCTTTACTGCTTCTCTCTTCTGAGAGGCAGCAGCAAAAAGAGATTTTTCCTGAGTTTTGCCCCCATATCCTCACATATTTGTACAAGAACAATACCAGGGATGAATCTTACACTGTTTACTCTTGATTGCATTATATGCTGCAATATTGCTATTTTAGTCTGTCTAAGCAGCACATTTTCAGGAATATAAATTAGAGGTGTGTCTTTCTTGCCCTAATTGCAAGCTGCTGGGATCTCTTTGTGAATGAAATATTGTAATCTAAGACTGGCTTCAGAAAGCAAAACATTAACTAAGGTATGAAACTCATCACGGGTACTGTGGAACTTTTTCCAGTTTCCTTGTAAAATCTTTAAATGAGGTGAATATGATCATGCTTTCTTTCTGATTTATACCAAACAATAAATTCTCTCCAATTTAGAGAACATAAAGGCGCGGTGAAGCTTTTAGGAATAAATCTTTCATGACAATTATAGCTAAGCATAACTCTGAAAGATACAAGCAGAATTGTCCCGAGAACAGCTATTAACCAAATGTTTGCAGGGTTTATTTTTAAATAGGAATCTGCAGGTTAGACACAATAACAAAACATTAAGGCAGCCTACTCCTTTTAATTATTTGCTTATTGATAACTAAGTCTGCAGATACATCCTACCTCAATTTGCTTTCAATGCTTCCCCTCTCTATACCTGTTGGTGATAAATAACGCCAGCTTATGTGCTCTATTGCAAGGCCATTTATATAATTCTTTGAATTGATGGATATTTTTAGTCATGTTTAAAATACTAAGAACTGTTGGCTACTGCCAAGATAAGTAAGCAGAGAATATTGTCACTGTAGGGTTTGCTTTGTCTGTTGCTGCTTGGGAAACAGTCACAAGTCACGCACTGACTGACAGGGCCTCACTGTTATTCTTGACAACTATCAGGAGGGTTGTCATGTAGTTTAGATTACTTTCATAAAAAAAGGACAAAAGAATGGAAATTCATTATTCAGAGCACTTTTGCACTAATTATAACCTTTGGGCTTTCCACAAAAACTCATATGTAAGGCTGTGAAATCTTTTCCACACTTACCCAGGCATAACAAAACTACAGAACAGTGAATGGATAACTACCCTAGAAACAGCTCTATTGCTATTAGAAAAGGGGATCAATAAAGGTAGTAATAAGAGTATGATCATAGGCACTGGTCCAAAAAACAGAGGAGATTATGCTCCCCAGTTCTGTGTTTATTCCAACTTCCAAATTAAAATCAACTCTAGCCTAGAGCAATTGAAGCTATTGCTTACTCAAGAGTTATGCCTGTATAGAATATTTCCTTTTGTCTTGTAGGGGAGACACTCTCTAGTGTTCAAAAATAAAACCTAACACTCAGCAGCTTTCTTGGCCACGAGACCTATCCACTCCCACAACTGGCAGCACAAGCTTGCCAGAGGCATATGCTGCTCATTTTTGGAGTGACAGAACAGCATATCCCATTCTGTCTCCGGTGTTTCCCCATGGAGCCTAGTTCTCCCTAACAGATTTCCTGCAGAAGAAGAAAGTTACCCTAGTCTCCATGGAAAAATATCATCTAAAAGAAGCAGTGTGCAGGTGATGATTTGAAGGCTGTTACCATAGTTTATTGTAACAGGAGGCAGATTGCATACCAGCAAATAGACCATAAAGAGCTTACATTTCAAACTCATAAACTGGACAGACACTATAAATTGTTCCGTGTTCTAGTCCATAAGATGTGATAGAAAAAGTGAGCTGTAAACTGGTAATTCCCTGTGATGCAGAGAACTGATGTACTGCATTGATAAACCTCAGCAAAGTTGTGCCAATTTTACTTTGATAGACCAACAGAACTTACACCTTAGACAGAAATGAGCACCATACAGCATTTCACCAATCTTGACATGCTGATAAAAGCTATTCCTATCAAAACCTTAAAGCAGACACGTTCCAACAAGCTTTACTCCATGTTGAGAACGTATGGAAACCACATGCAAGCAGCTGGCTTGGAGATAATCCTAGTCCCAAAGATACCTAAAATGCCTAGCTGCAACCAGCTAACTTCAAATGGGTTAGCTAGTTACTCCTGATTAGCATGACTATGTTCTCGAAAATTAAAGAGACCTGAAAATAAATGCCTTCTGATCTTAATAGCAAAAATGCATTGTAGTACAGAAATATAACTAAAGACATTGGAGAACAGAATACTGTAAAGTACTGCCCTTTAAGGGTCCCCAGAATCAGGTTTTTAAAAATGTTCTTAAAACATCTGAACATCTGAACATCAAACCCTCCAATGCTCCGTGCTTCCGGTAAATTAATTTGCACTTCTAATTTTAGTCTATACACTGACAGGAAAATGCAAAGCAGTTCTGTCAAAAAAAAAGTCTTTATAGTTCATTTTCTTGGTGAAATCAGAAGTATCATGATTTTCTCACAATGAGAATCTCAATTGAACCTTGAGTACTTAATGGGCTTTGATAGTTGTAATGAGTTTTAGGTTACTAAGTCAGGTTACTTAGTAAGTTTAGAATCTAAACTAAGCATCCTTACATTAGAGAAATAGTAATATTCACTCTACTTATAGGCTTTATTTCTTCCTTTCAGGCAATTTCTTTTTAGCCCTTATCTCTCACCTCCATGACTCCAAAGGTGATGGGAGCAAACAGGCTATGAGATCAATAAGTTAATGCATGATTAAAGTATTCAGGTGTCATAAGATATGATAGAGAGTTTTAGGTCAACAGAAGCTATTACACTGATCTTTTTAATAGTTCTATTTTATATCGGGTTTTTCTACCTCATGTACCTAATTCTACTAATGTACTTGCTTGAGAGCATTTTTATTACTTTCATAATTATGTCATATATATATCACAGAGTGATATCACAGAGTGACCCTTGAAATAGAAATAGTGCAACGACTGCAAAGGACTCTGTGCAGACAGTTGCAGAATTTCTCATTCTTTTTTTTAATATGTCTCTGGCCATCTATGGTAGGCATTTGTACAACAGCTGTTTTAAAAGATTTTTCTCATTTCTGCCAAACTAACTAGAGTCAAATCTAAAGACAGTGATTTCAGTGGACTTTGGATCAGTGTTTTTACAGCAGTATGACCAGGCAAATAAAAATTTGATTCAAGCTGAATCACCCAAATGCCTTTGACTCCTTAGGGCAAGTGGTGCTTTTGTTCTTTAATCTGTATTTGAGTTGCACATGAAATGTTTATATTTAACAAATATTGTCCTATGGATATGAATGTTATTTATGTAGTCAGATATAGATTTCACATATGTGCATAGATATGAAAAGAGAGAAGAAGACAAAGGAACAAATGCATTAACATTAATTTCCACACTTCAGTATGTCTGTGCCTTTCCCGTACTTGAGACCCCAGAACTGGTGGTCTAAGAGTTTCTGGGTTGTCCTCATAGTATGACCTAATGCAAAAAACCCCAACCCCAAAATTAATGTCATTCCATGTATTGTGTGTAAACTGACAAGTTGAGATAGTATAGATCACTATTTTTTACTACTTTTTTTGTTACTTCAGTCCTTTTCTAATTCTTTTCTGCCTCTCATTCTTAGAGAGCCAATAGTGTCTTCCACATAATAACTTCAGTAGTAAGATGAATAAATCTCTGCTTGAAAAAGAGAATTTAAGGAACAGAAAGGCTTAGTAAGTCCCCACCTGGAACTGTGCCAGTAAATTTGGTTATCAGGAGCACCTGCAAAAGAGCTTGGCTTTTGTTTAAAAAGCCACAGAAGGGTAGCTGCTGGGGTTTTTTTGGCAGGGAATAGGAGATTTGGTTGCAGGGGGAGAGTATGATTAGCAGGACCTTCCTGGAAAGGACGGTATGTAAGGCAACGAGCTTTGCTGCTCTTACGGAGTGTCAGCAAGACTGGGAAATATTCAGTCTGAAGATGGAAAGTTAGATCTGACAGAGGTCGAAATTCTGTGAGTTAACAGCAATTTTTTTGGATTCATAATATTGGAAGAGCCACCGGAAGTGGTTTCTGGGAGAGGGCCCAGCAGATCATGAGAGATTTCAAGGGAAAATGGAAACTAGAATAGGGGAAAACTCTCCTTTTAATGATTGTATTCAATAATGCTTACAATTTATTTTTTCTGTGGATGAATCCTAAGTGAAACCCGGTTAGCTGAAAAGCTGATAGATCTTCCGACCAGTGCTATTATTGCAGCAATTATACAATGCCTAGTCATAAGGCACCGTTGTGTCTGCTGTGTTACATTTCTACAGCCACCTATTGCTAAATATATTTTACTGCAGTAATTCATTTTATATTTTAGAATTCAAGTGAAATATGAATTTCATTTCAGTGTTGTGTCTGCAGCCTGCTCATGAAATCTTAGGGGGTCAGTTTTTCATATGCTTTTGTAAATCTCCAGGAAATGTCTGTCTTAGTGCTCTGGGCTCACACTTGTCTCTTTCAATCTAGACTGAAAGATTAAGTGTAGAAAAATAGGGGGAAGCTCCAACCGTAAATACTGTGAGGGCCTTAGTTTGTTCCCTGACTCATCAACTGACTTTCATATGGAAAGTCTGAGATGTGAAGTGAGGTGTCATTACATATGTTGTCCCTAAAGAGCTAAGCAACTTGCAGAAAAACCTCCACCAAGGTGACCTCCAAGTTTTCAGACAAAAAGAAGCAAAAGATCCTACTAAATTATCACTAAAGTCCCCTTTTTCCTATCTTCTCTATACTGACTACAAATATTAGGTAATAGCAATGTATACTAGGGTGAATTTGTGAAATATGCTTATGCTACAATGTTTCAGGAGAATTTTTTTTATTGTGATGGTAGCAATTCAAGGAACACGTGCTCCAGTTAGTCAGACAAATAGAAATAAGAATAATGGTATTTGATTGAGTGCTGTAATAATAACACTTTATTAATTCTTCATAATCAAACTATGCTTGATTACCTGACCCTGTGAACACCTGGCTGCACAATGGTCTCCTACAAAACAAAAGTGTAATCAAACATCTGTATGCCATGAATTAAATAGACCTGCAGCTGGTGAGCCATCTGCAGAGTGGCTGTTCTCATGGAACTGTCTGTCTGTTCAGTTAAATATTTGCTTCTCTTGAACTCTAACGTTTGTGACAGGTTTTGTACGTCTATCTCTTTGTGTATGCTCTGTTTAATCTTTTTTTTTTGTGGCGAAGATAATGGGCTTTCTACCAAAGTTTAACTGAAATCTTTAAATGAGGGTGGGGAAGGAGGAGGAATTTAAGGCCAAATCTGCAAGGTGGATCTTGTGATCCACAAATACTAAACATAGCTGACGTTTTGTGCAAGTATTACAACAGAATTTATAGACACACTTCTAGATGGAAAATAGCTCTGCTCTGCAAGTCCTCAAAATCACTTTGGATACCCCTGAACTGGGAGTTAACGCTGACATTAATTTTACCACTTGCTTCCATTCTAGTATATAAAGCATCCTCTCAAAATAGTAACTGCTGGGGATTTATGTCGCCCTTGTTTGCAGGCAATTTTTCAGCGTATCTTTAAAACAAATTAGAAGGAAGATCCAACAGAACAGCTGTAGCATTACAGTTACAGGAAACAGCTCTGCTTTCCCTAATATTCCAGGTTGTTTTTCTTTTCTTGTTGTCCTAATTTTCCCATGCTTTGTAATTAAGCCCTCCCTAGGTCAGCAGTGTTCTCTTATGAGGCAGTTATTCTGAATTTCATAACATGTTAATTATCTTGTCTCTTTTGACAATTCTTCCTTCTACAATCAGCATCCATTTGAGTTTTAAGAGTTTTCCCTGTTTCACCTCCCACTAATACGATTTTAATATTTACACATTATATTGTAAGCACTGCAAACAACTCTTCAGACTTTCTTTTGAATCAACTCTGACTTATTTTGGGGTGCATGCAATACACCTTAAGCACATCTAAGATTATTTTTAATCTCAATGGCCTTTGATTACCTAAATTTTTCTGGATTTTAATTTTCTGCATTTAATTCTGCAATTTCCTTAGGGAAATATATGCACTTTACCTTCTTTCAAGCTTTTTAACGTACCAACACTCTGTACTGACCTGCATTTTTTGGTCTTCATTTTTGGACAGATCTACACCTTACATGGGGGGGCAGGGAAAAGTCTGGCTTAGATCAGCTTGCCATTCTGAAATCCTACATCTAGGACACATGGATGTTAATCTAAATAACTTGAAATAATTCTGAGGCTTGTGGATGTTAATCTTCTGTTGGCAATGTAGACTTTTCAAACTGTCATTCATAAACTAGCAGACAGAAGCTGGTAAAGCAGCCTAGCTAATCCAGCAGCAAAGTCAGGTCCCTAGCTATGGGAAAACTGACTAGTTTAGAATTTTCAGTCTTGTGCTTCCGAGTCTTTGTGGAGGGACCAAGTATTTGTCATCTTGCTTGTTGCACAATTTCCTTAGTAAATGAATCCCTAAAGACTCAGCTAAAAAGATGCATCATCTGCCTGTTTTTTGTCTGTATACCAAGAACTGGCAAAGCCAGTGGTAGAGGCAGTGCTTGGCAGCTTAGGTTTCCTGCTTGCTTCCCTTCATTCAGACCACAGGAAGTGGCCCAAGCTTGTGCTGATTGGTCTCATCTCATGCACACTTAGGAGAATATACTGTAATGTACCCTTTTAATGATTATATGATACATATATCAAAGAGTTTTGGGCAGAATGCTTTTTCTTTAACTGGCCTTCGTGCACCAATTCTCCTGGCTGAGATTCTGGGACTCCTTTCACTGGAACCTGATCTTCCTTTTTATAGAAACTTTAAAGCATTGTGCCTTCTGTTCTTGAGAACAGAAACTCGATGCTTTTCTTAGGTCAAACCCGTGTTAAATTTTTGCCAGGAGAATTTTAGGTTAGGCTTTTACTTACATAATTGTGTACTGGCAGAAGGCCTAGTATAGCTGTACCTACAGAGGCTGAAAAGAGCTTTGCTGTGATAACTTTTGTTTATTTGTGGCACTGATTAACACTGCTTTGAGAGAAACACTCTTTGCAGGAAGAAAGGGTATCTGCACTTCAGGGCCTAAAGGTATACTTGTAGGTATCTTCTGTTCCAGTATACTACCTAGAGTAGAGAGGATGGACTGCACAGACACGTGCATCAAAAGCTCAAATACTGCTTTAGGTAGTGCAAGTCCATCAAAGACAAGTTTGCTTCAGTAAATCCACAGTGACTTGGTGACTGTTTAAAAGTTGATGACTGAGAAAATCCACTTATCACTAGCTCTACTGGTGATACATCAGCATATATAAGGTGATAACCCAAAGGACTTGTAGACTGTATCTGATTCAGGTAGGCAGAACTTGATTTTTACCTGTGCTACCACTAACTGTTAGAACTTGTTAAATTTTGCTTTCCTTGTTTTCATTGACCGTATTTGATTATATGTTTTCAAGTGTTGACACTTTTGGACTTACACGGAAATTTGAAAACTTGTAAACTTTCTTTTCATACAAATGTTGATTGTAAATATTTGAGGGTTTTTCTTATATTGTTTGATTTAGTATTGAGAACCTTTGGCTCAGACTGACCTTCTGCAACTCGTAATAAAGCCAGCGAAAGGCCTTGGAAGTAAGGAAGCTGTTGAAAAGCAACGTGATTTATTACAAAAACAGCCAGGCCCAGTAAGCTGGAAAGGTCAAGCTGACAAAAATCTAGACTCAAAAAAGCTGCTACAATGCAAGAAGGCATTATCAGGAGGAAAACAAAAATCCAGTGAAAGTATTCTCAGGAAAAATGTAGTTCAGCTACTGCAGAAAACAATGTAGTTGTCCTGCAATGTTCTTATTTCAGAAAGCTCCCTGTAGAAAAGCTCCCCGTGGAGGGTCTTTTCCTATAGAGCAGGGGCTGGGAAGCTGTTGATGATTCGGCAAGAAAACGTGGAGGAAGGAGTCAAGCAAGATGCAAAATAAAGCACGAGAAACTAATTGCGGAACAACTAATAACACTAGCTAAGATATTCACCAGCACAGAATACCATATTGAAGACTTTCATCTAGGCTAGGCATGGCAGAAATTAGGATCCCTGGTTTCTTATCTGTAAGGTGAGCATTTTGGCTAATAGAGGAAGAGGGAACTGGGAGGGAGGAGAACTTGAAAATAATCCCTGTTAGATCCCCAAAGGATCTAATGGTCAAAAAAAGTCCTTGTCAGATAATTCCCAAATGCTTCAGTGAAGGTCTTAACTATTCCGATTAGTTTTTTGGGTTTACTTATGGAAGTTAGGAATTAATTCTAGAGGATTCAGTAGGATTATACAAATCAAGGAGAAAGGAGCTTCAAGATATGGTTCCTGTAGGTTTACAGAGATTGCAGGGAGAGCAAGAAGTTAGATGTTATAAATGGTTACTGAATTTGTTTCCACTGTAGTAACTTTGCAAGAAGATTTGAGATAATTTCTGCTTTTCTTGTTTGTTAATAGGTTTTGTGGTTTGAAATTTAATATGCATTGACTAAAGTTAAATCCTTCGTTTCACTCAAAGTTTACCACAAATAATTTTTTGTTTAGTAAAACAAAACCACATTTCCTGATCTTTTATTATAAGAGTTACAAAGTGAATTCTATTCTGTACTTCTGAAGCCACTGCAAGTAAGAATTAAGTTTACTAAAATATACCATGGATTGTTGCTTGACTAAGGTGTGGAGCATTGTGGGAATTCTCTTAAGAGGCATGTACACTGGCATGGGGAAAGGGAGTGTAGTATGTGACAGCATCAAGTTCAAAATGACACCATACATTGTACTTCCTGAAAAGAGGGTCAAAATATTCCTTTTTATGATGCAAAATAAGTTGTCGAAAATAGCATAAGGAACTGCCTTTATGTCACTAGTACTTGTACTTGAAGCCCTCAGTGGAAAACTTCAGCCTTCTGTAATAATAAAACTGTCAACAGACTTGCCTTTCACATTTCTTATCTTTTTGTTGGCATTTTCTGCTTGATTTTATCAAAAATTTTGCAGTTTCACATTTCGGTAGGTTAAAAACTGTAGGTCGAATAGGGTGGAAAATTATTCTATTCTTTAAACATACAAGGGTGCAAGAATATATGTTCTCACAGGAACAATATTATCACCGCCTTATCATGTAAGGACATAAATTATGCACTCAAGCGCTTAGAGCATGTGTTTACATTTAAGATCTGAACAAGTTACCATGTTAGTTAAAAAAAACGCACCAGAAAGTCTGGAATAACAGCATAATTCAGGAAAATACAAAAGAAGTTAGGCTGTGCATTTTTCTCTTTTATTTAAACACAAAGGCTTGTCCTTGCATTTGTAGTAACGCTAATGATCCCGTCAAATATTTGAGTCAAACACATAAATCTGGTTGATACAAACTACAGTTTGTGGATTGTACTCTAACTACATCTGACCTTTCCTCTCCTGGCTCTGAACTCATTTACGTGAACATCAGAGCAGCATTTCATGGCTTCAAGCTGTCTTATCGGTAGTGACTTTTCTGCTTAGGAAAAAGGCAGAATGTTCACATTCCTATCCAGTTTTAATTAAAAAAATGCTCCCAGTGGATAACTAGTGTCATACACTTCAAATATAAAATACTGTGCTTTTATCAGATGAAAATATTGATGCAGGCTTTACAGTGCCAAAGTTAGGTTTTTAAGTATGAGTTTGAACATGCGATACAAGCTTCCACTTGCAGCTGCAGTACGTGATCTAGCTAGCAGTAGTGTTCAGTGCCTTCTTGTGTCTGACACAATATTTTGCTCCTTCCAAGATCAATGGGAACTGTGCTAAGGATGTCATAAATTACTGTAACTTATTCTGCAACATTCATTTTTGTCAAACACTCTGATTCTAGACAAACTAAAACTCTTGTTATGTGCCAGAAATTAAGCTTTTCTAAAGTACGGATCGTGAAGACAATTGATGTGAACCTGCCCTACCTACCTACTTTCACAAGTGAAGCTAAATTACACCAAAGTTATCAGCATAACTTGGAAGTTGTCAGCATAAGTTCCCATTGTTTTTCTGACAAAGCATTTAAAGTGAAAATATGTCATTTTAAAACATGGACAGAGCTTCCCTTTTTAAAAATAATCTATCTAAGTTCGTGGTAATGGTTGGAGAAAAGGGAAGGAAACAATCAAAAGAATAAAGTATCCCTTAATTTTGAACACAAGGTAAGCGTTATGTTGTAATTTAATGTTGTAATTTTTGTTTAATGTTGTAATTTTCCTTTCTCTGAGGAAGTATTGATCATCTACCCAGGGGCCAATAGAGTTGTGGGATTAGACCCATCCAGTATTGCAGAGACAGACACAGTCATTCTACGTTAAAAAGATTAAGTAATGCATGAGGGCTACTTACCCAAGAGTATCAGATCGCCTTTCTTTAATTTTGTCATATAATTTTAAGGGCCAGGGGAAGTTCATAATCCTCATTGATCTTTCGTCCTTGTTCTGAGACAAGCTACAAATTCTTAATGCAGACAGCAATGGAGATTTTTTTTCTTGAGGATTGCTGGCCATTGGATAAAGTCATTAACAAGCTGAATGATCCAGGCTGTTAGACAAGCACAGCTTTTCCATCACCAGCTTCCTAAAAGCCATTTGAACTAATGACTAATCTTTGAACCAACCTTCCCGTTGCCCCATGACACCCACATAATCCCACTTAAAACTCATTTCTGGTCCATTCCAGAAAGTAGCTAAAATTAGAGTGCCCCATCTGTCTTCTGGATTGGTTTTTTTTGTTGTTGTTGTGGGTTTGTGGGGTTTTTTTTGTCATTAGTTTTTGTGGTTTTTTTTTTCCTTTCAGTGTCATGTACCTTGATCTAATACTTCAGCTTCCTTTTTACAAATCCATTTCTCCTACAGAGCCCTGTTAAAATGGATTAATGGATAATATCTCTGTAATAACTAATACACTGTGCGGGGAAAGCAGTATTTTGGCATATATTCCTACAATAATGAAATATATTATCCATGAAAATGTACTACTTAAGCTAAATACATGTATTCTTTTTGCCTTTCAACTGACGTATTTACATCTCTCTATGCTACCTCTTACAGATGTTACATTTGTAGATTTGTTTTCAATGAAGAAAACATATAGACCATAAAAATAACATACCAGTGTAGAGTTGCATTCTTGCTGTATTTGATGAGGAAATATAGTAATGAAGTCTGTTTTGTATTTAAACCATGATTTCACACATTACTGAAACTTAGATTTTAAGAAAAATGTACCAGTTTGCATTGAATATCAAGTACCCAACTGTGGAGACAGCTTCTCTATCTAGCAAAAGTTTTAAACGCAACACTTCTCAGATATTCAACCACATGGTAAGGAAACACAAAGTACTATTTCCTGGAAAATAGCAATTCCTACTTTACATTGGGTCATTTCTTCATTTGTAAAGGACTGAGGTTTTATAACAGAAGCAACAATGATAACTGTACATACCTGGAGAATCAGAGCAACTGTGAATTTATTTTCTTTTTCTTCCCCTTGCCATCTCACCCAACACACCCCATGACTGTTGCCTGGAGCTCACTATAAAGTTTCTCTCTAAACAGGCAGTATTGCAGAAAAAAAAAAATATATACTTTGGTATTCACCAATGTTGGGAACTTTCTACTGAAATTCATATTTAGCAATGTTTTCATAAGATAAGAACAGTTTTCTTGTTTCCCATGTGTATGCTCTCCCTTATGGGATTTTACAGTTTATACAGATTATGTTGGTTTACAGGAGTATAGCATTAATCTTCGTTCTTCCTGGGACATGTCTCTATTTCTAACACCCAGTATATTTTTTCACTTTTCTTCTTCACTGAAATCTGCTTTTCTCAACTCTTGTGTTCTAGGATATTCTTTTCTCATTGCTTTATTCTGATGGTGCCCATAGCTAGGAGTGTTCTTTGACATCTGCTAGACTACAGAATAAGCTAGAATTCCCATTACTTGAGAAATCTAAACCAAAATGAAGCAAACAACCAACACGTATATGGAGTGCCACCCTTTTCAGCAAGGTCTGCGCTTGAGAACTTTGAAAATCCTTTCGAAATGGAACTTTTTTTTGGTTAAATTTTGAATGAATGAGCCACTGGAGCAGGACTGGAGCAAAGAGAAAGATTTCACTTTCTTGTTATATCTCTGTTTTGTTTTTTCTGAGTATGAAACTAGAAGGTAAGCCTAGATATTTTTTTCAAAATACTGAGGTTTTCCTCAGTGTACCTCTGTCCTTAGATGTCACTTATTGTCTGTCTGCCAGGAAAGATTGAAATAGAAAATGTTTAGCTCACCTGTACTGAACAGGGCATGAAATAAAGAAGCTTATCATGGGACAAAAAGTAACTTAATCCCCAAGAAAAAAACCAACTTGTTCTAGTATTTATTTAATATGTGCCTAGGAGTATTCTAACAGTTGTGGGGTTTCGTGTTGTGGTGTTTGGGGTTTTATTTTCCATTTTTTCTTTTTATTTTTTTTCTAGTCGGTCTAACTGACATTTGCAAAAAAGTGGGTCTGTTCCTGTACCTGTAAAAGTTAACAAGAGTTTTGTCACTCTCGTTGAAGTGAGTATATGCAAGCTAAGGTGTAGGAGAAAAAAAAAGATGTGAAATCCTTTATTATACTTGTCTGGAATGCTAGAATATTTCCTATGAGTAATGGGGAAAGTATACTTAGAATTCAGGCCTTATTACTGGGAGACTTTACCTTTATGTTGTTTTTTTTTTATACTGGATACTTGTTCCTAGCAATGTATGATTTGGGTAGCTAAGTGGTAAATGCTCATGTTAACCACCAAATTGTCCAAACCTAAATAACAAGATTTTGATTGTCATAGCTAGAGCATTATTTTAACTTCAGTCAGAAACTCAAGACTGGAAGTAGTATGCATCAGATTAATGACCCTTTTATTGATGAATCTTTCTAAACTATAAATGTTTTTTAATTAACTATCTGTTTATTTACTAGAGCAGCTACAATACTTTCTACTATATTAAGCTTTTTAATGTTAATATCACAGGTGATGTTTTAGAGCTAGGGGAATCTGGTTGAAGGTTACTATTTTCAAGCATGAATTCAAAATTCAAATAGCTGGATGGCTCAGTCATGACATTGTACCTCTGGGTTTGGATATTTTCCATTATTTTCCAGAAGGCATTTGTTTGTAGCAATGCTTCAAGGATAGCTAGCCCTTAGGAATTCCCATATTTGTCTCAAATACCAAATATTTCTGTAATGCTTCAGCAGGTCTTCATCAGCATTCACTACTGGTTATTCATTACTTACCTATTTTCAAAGTTGCAGCCATTAAGACATGCAGTTCAGAGCCATGCCATGTGACTGATGAGATCGATCACTTATACCAAAACTAAATAACAAATAAACAGTGAAAACCAACTAAAGTACAGAAATAACCAAGAAAATATTACAGAAATTTTTTTTAGCTGACATTGGGAGTTTGATTATTCTAGAAAACACATTTATTGTCTCAGGGAGGGAAGTATGTATGTATGCTATCTGGAAACTCAAAAGTGCCTATGTACCTCTAAGTACAGAGGAAAAATTACTAAATCTCACAAGCTTTGAATAATGTCCAATTATGTGGAAATTCAGCTAAGCAGTCATTTGATCCTAAACTTATACAAAGGCTGAAGAAGGGGAGGGTGAAAAAGGCTTCATTATGGTAGATCCTGTCTGCATGCAGCTTTCCAAACTGCAACAGAACATTAGAATTCACACAACCTCAAGGTCATTGAAAATGACACTAATTTTCAAATGAATTACAGGGGAAAAGTTTGGTTATATGCATAATGTTCTCTTATCTAGTCAGACCAGAAGTTAAAATCAATGCCTTTTGTTTAATAATATATGAATAATCTATCCAACTTTACTCATTAATGATTTGAAAAGTCCACTTCAATTTGCAGACAATACCAGGCACGTAGGGGCTGCAGAATGCCAGGATTAGAATTTAAAATTAGCCTGGCAAAATTAAATAAAATAGTCTGACAAAATAGGGTGTATGGTTCAGTGGGCATGAGTACAGAAGTCTATACCTAGGTAGGGATGAGGAAAGACTGACCACAGAGCAGCGCATGACAGAAACCGTGGAGATTTGTGCAGGGCTTTTAGGGTCTCTCTAGCAATGCTGTGAGTCTGCTGTGGAAAGCCATGTTCAAACTCAGATACTACAAGAAAGATGTGAACCAAGTGAAGAGAGTCTAAATGAGGCACGTTAAAGATAACTAGGAGTGGAGGAGCATGACTTCTGAAGAAATAGCAAACTCAGTTTGTTAATCTAGAGAATGAACAGGAGACCCAACTGTTTACATATGTGAACTATGATAGAACAGAGGAAAGGCATAAACTGGTATCTATATCCAAAAAGACAAGATTTAATAGTATCTACAGCTTGGAAGATTTAGTTTTGGGAAAAGCTTGTAAAGATAAGGATAATTACATGGGAGAAAGACTGCAGAAGGAACTCATGAAATCACTATTTTTCCTCTGAATCACATTCTGTTGTATTTAAAAGGCAAGTGGAGATGATAATAAAAATAAAACAAATACAGGAAGCTAACATCTTGGAATCAAAATATTGGATTATTGAAATGATTTAAAGATTATTGAAATGATTTAAAATAAGACGCTTTGGAGGAAAGTCAGTCAAGTACCTTGCAAATGCAGCCTGAGGCCACTTTAAAATGTGGTTTGCAGTTTGCTGTGTAACTTCTCAGGATTATTTATACTTTGTAGATACAGAACTGAATTGTAGAATAAAGACAATAATTGTAGAATAAAGACTGTAACAAACCGCTAGGGAGTTCAGATGGAGTCTGCTGTACTCTGTAAGATTTTAATTTGAACTCAGGGATACTTCTGGGCAGAGAACAAGAAGAAATAGAACTCTGCCAGTGTCCCAGTAATGTGATCTTTGAAGAAAATCTTCAGGACGCTTTGACTACACATGTCCAGATAGTCACAGACAGGATTGCATTCCCATGTTTGTTTGCGTGTCAGTATAAAGAGAAGGATATATATTCCGAGAGTTACTCAGGTGCTGTTTGACTTCTATATTATGAAAATTTTTGTATCATATAAAATATTCTGTATCAATTATTTCATTTTCCCGGTGTATACGGAGGTTTTCTGAGATGGGTAAGTTTAAAGGTCTTGATAGGCAGAGACAACGTTACATTCAAGTGTTAAGGTTCCCTTGAGATAGTGTTTAAAAAGCTGATATTCTTTTTCAATACAATGGCAAAAAAGGATCAGTGTGTAGAAGAAAATATCTGAGATGTTTTCATCTGTGATGAAAAAAATGTATGGATCCTAATGGCTTATAATGAGGCTAGCACCTGATTTTCCCTTTACTCTGAAGCTTTTCCCAAAGTAATGGTAACTGCAATATAACCTGAGTACTCAAATAGTAAATACAAATGAAAGGGAAGGGGAAAAAAAACAAAACTAAAAAAGTGCATTTATTGGCTAAACTTTTAACAATTTGTTGGTGTTTTTTTTTTGCTTTTTTAATTGGAGAGAAAAAAAATATCAATGCACATTCTGAATATTATTCCTGTTACAGTGCATAGATAGACTTAGCTCTCTTCTCTACACCTTCCAGTAATACTGAGGTTGAAGCTTCCTGTGATGAATGCCAGCTTGGTCTTATAAATGCTCAAGAGAGTCCTCTTTCTCTTCAAATGTCTTAAAAGGAAACAAAAATCCCAAGCTGGTGAGTCCACTGAGCGTAACGAAAAGGAGGACAAACTCTTTAACTATGTAGGACCGTGGGTCTTAGAGCACAGTTATAGAGGAACATAGTCTCAAAGAAAATAATAGTCAGTCTCTGCATAGACTATGATATATGTATATATATGTTTATATCTGCTAAGAGTAGAACAAGACTTCTAAAGCATATTTCAGCTAAGAAGCTGGAGCTTTTACTGCCAGAACAGCTTAATTGCTACTCCCTCAGTAAAACAAAGGGTAAGAAATACTGACTTGGACTGGAATCAGCATCTGATATGAAATACATAGTACATGGTTATCTGCTCAAAATGCAGTGTGCATGGGTGTAAACCTATAATCAACTGAAAAGATAGATACAAACTTTTAGGGGAGGCCAAATATACAAACCTATAGACATGTAAGAGGATAATCTGCTGAGCATCTACTACCTCAACCAAAGGTGAGATCATAACATTCTTACTGTGGTCATTTCACAGATATCTACAGTGTGATTTTGAGATCTAAATTACTGTCCTGTAGAGTTGGAGTATGTCTTCTCCCTGCTTTTCTGTGCATTTCGTTCCAAGTCTGACATGCCATCATGTCCTTTCAGGAACAAGCCAAGGAACAGGGGCCAGTTGGCTAAAGTCTACCCTTTTCAACTCCTGTGCAGGCTAGTACAATGCAAGGGTCATGTGAGAAATGTACATACATTGCTGAAATTGGAACAGTTTACTTCTCTCTAATGCAGCCAGATGTTGTTCCCATGGAGTAATGGTCCTTCACACTTTTTATATATATAAACTGTATGTTAAAAGCACTGTCCAGCTTTAAATTATGGAATACAGCTCCCTCATCTGTCCAACTCAGTGCATTAAAATATGTCAAAGGCCAAAACAGTTTATGATCTGTAGTGTATCTTTCCTTTTTCTCCAAAGTTTTTGTTTGTTTGAAGACCTATTTCTATACACTAGTTAGAATATTTTTATTTCTGTAATGCTCAATGAGTATACTGAAATTTTCTGCAAGATATTCATAATGACAGGGTTCAAGGTGATCATCATGGAAAAGTAATTAGACTGATGTGAAAGATTTTGATGTGTTTCACTGTTCAGAAAGCCAGGAAACTTGGAAAACATAGTGCTTTACTTGCTCTGTTTCATATACTTCCTTCTGATTGCATTTTTTTTTTTTTTAATTTTCTTATTTGTTTATGAGTGCTACCTGCTGA